>NC_085139.1:17816247-17938364 GCF_024139115.2 Armigeres subalbatus | reverse complement strand
CAGCTCATTTAGTAAATACGTAACTGGGATCTGAAGTACACGATGTTAAATAGCAAAGGATGTATTTTCCCATAAATTATCCAAAAATATTAATTATCGTGTTTTTGTTTTGTATACAACTCAAAAGCTTTCATGCAATTAACTTAATGAACAAAACCGCATTGTTATCAAGTGGTTAAAAAATTGCCAGATTGGAAGTTGTCCTTCGAGTTTTACATTTTACTCCAGCACCTTCTGGAGACAATGTCATACGAAACATTGTTTCGTGTAACATGCTTGCAAGATGGTGATAGAGGACTTGAGCGATGGATTTTTCAGAAAAATATTCAAGCTGTTACGTCTGTTTGTCTGTGGTGTGACTATCGCTCATCTAAATGTTATTCTAAAAGAGGCCCATTCTGTGTGATTGGAACACACAATTTTGTTGATTATTTTAAGCGTGTAAGTCGGTTGTTGAGCGGTTAATCGGTTATGTCCACAATGAACACTGAGTTGTCTCCGATTATGCTTTGGAGATGTTATTTGGTAGAGCGACATTCATCCTCCCAGAGAATGAAGAGCACTTGGCGGACTGAAGTGTCAGTTGATGCCTTCCTATGAAAGATCGGAGACCAACTCGCCTGGGCCTGGCCTAATACCTACCTACCTACCTGGTTGACTACAGCGTCGATACACCTATGTCTGGCGTATTGTAGAGCTTCATAATCGTCGGTCTTGGACGATGTTCCTCCAGTTTCCCCCGAACGTTCAGGGTCCCCAAGTCCGATTCCACGAAGTCGCCGGCCCATATATGGGTCTCTGTTGCATATTGTTTTCGCTGTTTCTTCCGACGTTCGCAGCGCTTTTCGCTCGAAAACCCCGAAATCTCTCCGGTCCGCCTCTTCTAACGTCCATGCTTCATGTCCATAAAGGGCCACTGGAAGGAATCAAAATTTTGTGTAGAACAAATTTCGTTTCCTTCTGCATGTTGCGCGACCTAAGCTGTTTACGTAATTCGTAAAAGGCCCTATTCGCAGCAGCAATACGTCTTTTCACTTCACGGGAAACGTCATTGTCACATGTCACAAGCGTTCCAAGCTAAACAAATTCTTCAACAACTTCAAACACATCCCCTTCAAGCACTACATCAGCACCAACACTCTAGGTCTTCTCCTATCTCTACCTGCCACCATGTACTTTGTCTTGGTAGAGTTAATGGTTGAGCCTATCCTCGCCGTCGTCCTCTTCAGTGGGACAAAAGCTTCCACTACTGCTCTGCGATCGATTCCAATGAGGTCGATGTCGTCCGCAAAGCCCAGGAGCATATACGACCGTGTGATGATAGTGCCGTTCCTCTGCACGCCAGATCTCATAATAGCGCTCTCGTGTGCAATGTTGATCAATCAATTTGAAAGTGATGCACCCTGCTTCAATCCGTCTAAGGTCACAAACGAGGTTGACAATTCGTCTTCGATCTGAATACTTGATTTCGAGCCATCTAGCGTTGCACGTATCAGTCTAATCGGTTTCGCCGGAAAACCATGTTTGGACATTATCTGCCACAGCTCATTTTTTTCACTGAATCGTACGCTGCTTTGAAATCATTGAACAGATAGTGAGTCGGCAAGTTGTACTCCCGGAATTTATCAAAGATCATCCGCAGGCTGAACATCTGATCCGTTGTTGATCGGACCTCACGGAAACCTGCCTGGTATTTGCCGACGAAGGACTCATCAAGCGGACTTAGTCTTTTGAACAGGATATGCGACAGGTTTGCACAGGACGAGTTGGCACACTCTAGTCTGTACCCTTTCTTATAGATTGGGTATATGAGGCCATCCAACCAGCCGGCAGGCAAGTCTTCATCTTCCCATATTTTCTGGATCATGTGGTGGATTGATTGATGCAGCTGCTCACTTCCGTATTTGAGAAGCTCGACCGGGCCTTCTCTACTTCGTCCAGCGATTGTGGTTCCACAGCTTGACCGTCGCCTTCTATGTCCATCCACCTTTATTTTCACCGTTCAACAAATCTTCGAAGTGCTCCTTCCACCTGGCTGCCACCATAGTCTTGTCAGTCAGAAAATTTCCCTCTCGTTCATTGCACATGTCGGGCACTGTCTTATGCTGCACGCTATTGATGGTTGCATAAAACCTCCATATATCGTTTCTTTGTTTTTTCTCCTGCGCTTCAGCTATCACACTCTCTTCGTGTTGCCTTTTTTTTCTGTTGTGAAATCGTTTCGCTTCTGCCCTTGCTACACTGTACCGCTCTCTGTTAGAACGGGTATAAGCCACTAGCCTTCGACTCCTAGCAACAATTTTCTTGTCCGTCACTCGCTGGCACTCCTCATCAAACCAACCATTGTTGGCGTTGGCGTCGCTGTGCAGTGCCCAACACTTCCTGCGCTGTTGTAGTCACAGCTTCGTGGATATTTTCCCACAATCTGTTGACGTTGCCAGATCTGGTGGCATCTCCTATCCAGTCGTCCAGCTTCTGGTGGTATTGTTCAGCAACTCCTTCAACTGACAATCGTTGGATATTGAAACGCATCGTTTTGTTGTTTCGTGAATTTGTGACGCTGGAAAGTAGCTCCCGAATTTTTGCAGGTAGATCAAGGTAGTGATCCAAGTCAATGTTCGGACCTCTGAAGGACCTTACATCTATAACATCCGAGAAATGTCGTCCGTCGATCAGCACGTGGTCTATCTGTGAGCAAGTGTCTCCACTCGGATATTGCCAGGTGCTTTTGCGGATATTCTTACGTGCGAAGTAGGTACTGCTTATTGCCATCCCTCTAGCAGCAGCAAAGGTTACAAGTAGCAGGGGTTGGGGGTGAACCGATTCGAGAATTGTTTCTCACTGTTTTCTCTTTGCTTCTGGCGGTGGCCAAGTGGGGTATACCCCGTTAGGCATAAATACGTTAGGCATAAAGACGTTAGGCATAAGTACGTTAGGCATAATGGTCGTTAGGCATAATAACGTTAGGCATAATGGACGTTAGGCATAAAATGACCAAAAGAACAGCCTATGACATAGAGAAGGCCGAATTATGCCAAACGTCCATTATGCCTAACGTACATTATGCCTAACGTCCGTTATGCCTAACGTCCATTATGACTATCGTACTTATGCCTAACGTCCTTATGCCTAACGTACTTATGCCTAACGTCGCGGACCCGGCCAAGTGGCTTTTAATAAAGGTGTGGGAACCGTTGTTAAGAGTTACTAGGCCAGCGTTCTCGAACGATTAGAGAAGAGCGATACCAAGGGGATCGGAGATAGATGATGCGCGTTCATATCCCCCAGGAGGAGGATAGGGACGGGGAAGTTTGGTAATGATATCGCTTATTTCTCCCTCCCTATCCACTCGTCCAGCTTCTGGTGGTACTGTACAGCAACTCCTTCAACTGACAAGCGCCTATAATTTTGTTATTCCGTGAAACTTTTGAATTCAAATTTAGTTTATTCATCAAGCTTTCTAGAAGACTTTGACGGCATTTGGAGGCTTTCGAGTCTCTTGGAAGTAAACTACCGAGCCTCCGAACATCTTGAAGGGAGGCTTCCGAGCCTCCTAAAAGAAGCTTTCGACCCTCATGGAAGAAAGCATGAGCATTTTGAATGGACGCCTCTTGAAAGAACAATTCCGAGCCTCTTGAAAATAGGCTTCCGAGCCTCTTGAAAGGAGGCTTCCGAGCCTCTTGAAAGTCGAAGGCTTCCGAGCCTCTTGAAAGTCGAAGGCTTCCGAGCCTCTTGAAAGTCGAAGGCTTCCGAGCCTCTTGAAAGTCGAAGGCTTCCGAGCCTCTTGAAAGTCGAAGGCTTCCGAGCCTCTTGAAAGGAGGCTTCCGAGCTTCTTGAAAGGAGGCTTCCGAGCTTCTTGAAAGGAGGCTTCCGAGCCTCTTGAAAGGAGGCTTCCGAGCCTCTTGAAAAGAGGCTTCCGAACCTCTTGAAAGGAGGCTTCCGAGCCTCTTGAAAGGAGGCTTCCGAGCCTCTTGAAAGGAGGCTTCCGAGCCTCTTGAAAGGAGGCTTCCGAGCCTCTTGAAAGGAGGCTTCCGTGCCTCTTGAAAGGAGGCTTCCGTGCCTCTTGAAGGAGGCTTCCGTGCCTCTTGAAAGGAGGCTTCTGTGCCTCTTGAAAGGAGGCTTCCGTGCCTCTTGAAAGGAGGCTTCCGTGCCTCTTGAAAGGAGGCTTCCGTGCCTCTTGAAAGGAGGCTTCTGAGCCTCTTGAAAGGAGGCCTGAGCCTCTTCTTGAAAGGAGGCTTCTGAGCCTCTTGAAAGGAGGCTTCTGAGCCTCTTGAAAGGAGGCTTCCAGGCCTCTTGAAAGGAGGCTGAGCCTCTTGAAAGGAGGAGGCTTGAGCCTCTTGAAAGGAGGCTTGAGCCTCTTGAAAGGAGGCTTCTGGAGCCTCTTGAAAGGAGGCCTGAGCCTCTTGAAAGGAGGCTTCCTGAGCCTCTTGAAAGGAGGCTCTGAGCCTCTTGAAAGGAGGCTCTGAGGCCTCTTGAAAGGAGGCTTCCAGGCCTCTTGAAAGGAGGCTCTGAGGCCTCTTGAAAGGAGGCTCTGAGCCTCTTGAAAGGAGGCTTCTGGAGGCCTCTTGAAGGAGGCTCTGAGCCTCTTGAAAGGAGGTTCTGAGGCCTCTTGAAAGGAGGCTTCTGAGCCTCTTGAAAGGAGGCTTCTGAGCCTCTTGAAAGGAGGCCTGAGGCCTCTTGAAGGAGGCTTCCGGGCCTCTTGAAGGGAGGCTTGAGCCTCTTGAAAGGAGGCTTCTGAGGCCTCTTGAAAGGAGGCTTCCTGAGGCCTCTTGAAAGGGAGGCTCTGAGCCTCTTGAAAGGAGGCTTCCAGGCCTCTTGAAGGAGGCTTGAGGCCTCTTGAAAGGAGGCTTGAGGCCTCTTGAAAGGAGGCTTCCAGGCCTCTTGAAAGGAGGCTCTGAGGCCTCTTGAAAGGAGGCTTGAGCCTCTTGAAAGGAGGCTTGAGCCTCTTGAAAGGAGGCTCTGAGCCTCTTGAAAGGAGGCTTCTGAGCCTCTTGAAAGGAGGCTTGAGGCCTCTTGAAAGGAGGCTTCTGAGCCTCTTGAAAGGAGGCTTGAGCCTCTTGAAAGGAGGCTTGGAGGCCTCTTGAAGGAGGCTTCTGAGCCTCTCTTGAAAGGAGGCTTGAGCCTCTTGAAAGGAGGCTTCTGAGCCTCTTGAAAGGAGGCTTCTGAGCCTCTTGAAAGGGGAGGCTTCTGAGCCTCTTGAAAGGAGGCTTCTGAGCCTCTTGAAAGGAGGCTTGAGGCCTCTTGATAGGAGGCTTCTGGAGCCTCTTGATAGGAGGCTTCTGAGCCTCTTGAAAGGAGGCTTCCAGGCCTCTTGAAAGGAGGCTTCTGAGCCTCTTGAAAGGAGGCTTCCTGAGCCTCTTGAAAGGAGGCCTGAGCCTCTTGAAAGGAGGCTTCCAGGCCTCTTGAAAGGAGGCTTGAGCCTCTTGAAAGGAGGCCTGAGCCTCTTGAAAGGAGGCTTCTGAGCCTCTTGAAAGGAGGCTTCTGAGGCCTCTTGAAGGAGGCTTGAGCCTCTTGAAAGGAGGCTTCTGAGCCTCTTGAAAGGAGGCTTCCGGGCCTCTTGAAAGGAGGCTAGGCCTCTTGAAAGGAGGCTTGAGCCTCTTGAAAGGAGGCTCTGAGCCTCTTGAAAGGAGGCTTCTGAGCCTCTTGAAAGGAGGCTTGAGCTCCTCTTGAAAGGAGGCTTCTGAGCCTCTTGAAAGGAGGCTTGAGCCTCTTGAAAGGAGGCTTCTGAGGCCTCTTGAAAGGAGGCTTCTGGAGCCTCTTGAAAGGAGGCTTCCAGGCCTCTTGAAAGGAGGCTCTGAGCCTCTTGAAAGGAGGCTCTGAGCCTCTTGAAAGGAGGCTTCCAGGCCTCTTGAAAGGAGGCTCTGAGCCTCTTGAAAGGAGGCTTCCGAGCCTCTTGAAAGGAGGCTTCTGAGCCTCTTGAAAGGGAGGCTTCTGAGCCTCTTGAAAGGAGGCTTGAGCCTCTTGAAAGGAGGCTCTGAGCTCTTGAAAGGAGGCTTCTGAGCCTCTTGAAAGGAGGCTCTGAGCCTCTTGAAAGGAGGCTCTGAGCCTCTTGAAAGGAGGCTCTGAGCCTCTTGAAGGAGGCTGCAGGCCTCTTGAAAGGAGGCTTCCAGGCCTCTTGAAAGGAGGCTCTGAGCCTCTTGAAAGGAGGCTTCTGAGCCTCTTGAAAGGAGGCTCTGAGCTCTTGAAAGGAGGCTTCCTGAGCCTCTTGAAAGGAGGCTTGAGCCTCTTGAAGGAGGCTTGAGCCTCTTGAAAGGAGGCTTGAGCCTCTTGAAAGGAGGCTCTGAGCCTCTTGAAAGGCTGAGCCTCTTGAAGGAGGCTTCCGAGGCCTCTTGAAGGAGCTGAGGCCTCTTGAAAGGAGGCTGAGCCTCTTGAAAGGAGGCTTCTGAGCCTCTTGAAAGGAGGCTTCTGAGGCCTCTTGAAAGGAGGCTGAGGCCTCTTGAAAGGAGGCTTGAGGCCTCTTGAAAGGAGGCTTGAGCCTCTTGAAAGGAGGCTTCTGAGCCTCTTGAAAGGAGGCTTCTGAGCCTCTTGAAAGGAGGCTTCCGAGCCTCTTGAAAGGAGGCTTCCGAGCCTCTTGAAAGGAGGCTTCCGAGCCTCTTGAAAGGAGGCTTCCGAGCCTCTTGAAAGGAGGCTTCCGAGCCTCTTGAAAGGAGGCTTCCGAGCCTCTTGAAAGGAAGCTTCCGTCCCTCTTGAAAGAAGGCTTCCGAGCCTCTTGAAAGGAGGCTTCCGAGCCTCTTGAAAGTCGAAGGCTTCCGAGCTTCTCGAAAGGAGGCTTACAAGCCTCTTGAAAGAAGGCTTCCGAGCTTCTTGAAAGGAGGCTTCCTATCCTCTTGAAAGGAGGCTTACAAGATGCTTGAAAAATGCTGCTGAGATGCTTGGAAGAAGGCTTTTTACAAAGTTTGGGAATCAAACATATCACGATTATCAAAACTATGAATAAGTTTTTATTGGAATTGTAATACATACGCCATTACATATTTTGTTCGAGGTACCCCAGGGGTACATGTACCCTAGGTTGAGAACCGCTGGTTTAGGGTCATTTGACAAAATGCCGTTTAGCCGAATAGTTAATATTGATTTCCTTATTAAGTGAAGTGAGAAGTAAGATGTTCGAAATGAATAGTGAGTAGAGAATTGAGAAGTGAGAAATGAAATGTTCGGAATCAGCACTTCTCACTTTTTACCTTTCGCTTCTCACTTTGAAGCTCTTACTTCACAAATTTTTCACTTCTATTTTCTCAAGGAAAGCAGGAAGGAAGGAGAAGGAATGATGAGAAGAAATAAAGATTGAGATAAAAAAAATCCAATTAACAACTTTTCACTTCTCACTACTTGGTCCTCGCAATTCTCAGTTCTCACTTCCCCCTTCTCACTTTTCAATTCTCACTTCGAATTTGTCACTTCTCACTTCTAGCTTCTTACTTCTCTCTTTTCTGTTCTCATTTTTCTCCTCTCACTTCTCACTTTTCACCTCTGACTTCTCATACTTTTCACTTCTAACTTCTGACCTCTAACTATTCACTTCTCAATTCTTACTTCTCACTTCACACCTCTTTCTTCTCACTTTCCACAATTTTTTTTTTCATTTTTTGCTTTTGTTTTCTCACTTTTCGTTTCTCACATTCACTTCACAATTCTCACTTCCAATTTCTCACTTCTCGTTTCTTGCTGCTCTTTTTTCTTTTCTCATTTTTCACCTTTCACTTGTTACTTTTCACTTCTGACTTCTCACAATTCCACTTCCAACTTCTGACATCTAACATCTATTCAGTTCTCAATTCTTTCTTCTCATTTCAGACTTCTTTCTTCTCACTTCTCACTTTTCACAATTTAGTTTTAACTTTTTGCTTTCCTTTTCTCATTTTTCGTTTCTCACATCTCTCTTCACAATTCTCACTTCGATTTTGTCACTTCTCACTTCTTATCTTTAACTTATTACTTCCCATTTCTGACTTCTTACTTTTCACTTCTTACTCCTTACTCCACAATTCTCACTTTTCAAATTTCTCACTTCTCAAATTTTTCACTTCTCACTTTTCACTTCCTAATTCTTACTTCTCACTTTTTACTTCTCACTTCTCAATTCTTAATTCATGCTTCTTACTTCTCACTTTTCACAATTTACTTTTCCCTTTTTACTTTTCATTTCTCACTTCTCACTTCACATTTCTCACTTCGAATTTATCACTTCTTACTTCTTACTTTTCACATCTTATTTTTCATTCCACTTTTCACTTCCCACTTTCCACTTCTCACTTCACGGTTCCACTTCTCAAATTTCTCAATTCTAACTTCTCACTTTTCATTCCTCAATTTTTTCTTCTCACTTTTCACTATTTCCTATTATTCACTATTCACTTCTATTCGCTTCCTATTTCCAAAATGTCTCATTCCTCACTTCTCGCTGCACACTTCAAGCAATTCCCGCTTCTCATTACTCACAATATAAGTTTTTCATCTTTTCGGCCAAACGGCGTTCGACCGAGCGGCATTCGGCCAAATGGCCCGACATCGTATATATTGTGCATGTGCACTGATTCAGGCAACATTGAGTTAGCGAGGTGAAAATGCTTTGGGAAATTACTTCGACTTAGAGAATATCGAGTAAAGGAGGTATCGACTTACAGAGGTAACGAAGTATGCGAAATTCAAGGGACTTTGAATCCCGAGCAGCACACATGTTGTAAATAGGTTTATATTACTCATATATGACCAAGTTCAGTCATATATGAGTTACCACAACCAAATTGGCTTGAATTGTGTTGCTAGGGATTTCATCGAGTAAGAGGAAATATCGAGTTACAGAACATCGAGTTAAAGAGAGTTCACTATAAGTCGAAATCTTATGGCCAGGAGAGCCCAGGAAATTTTCAATGTGAACATTTCCTAGATCAAACCTCAGTTCTCTTCGAATAGTGTTGGACGTGTATCCAAAATAGAGGTGATCAATTGAAAGAAGAGTATTATTTATGATAGCTCTTGTACATTTATACTTTTGTGTGGTTGTTTGATCAATAGTTATAGAAAACACAAGAAACGGACAATGGCTAACAATGGTTATCGTGAGAATACATTACGTAAGTACTTCGGACGGGAGCTAAATAAACCAAAGGACAGGGAAGTTTTCAACCTTTGTTGGAAAAAATGGAATTACAAGTGTCATGCTTATGTCGATGTATCGTGAAGGGAAAGAGTTCACTGTCTTTGCGAAATTCCACGACGAGAAGTTGTTGATGGAAACAGTGACGCGATTACCGCCTTCGATGGACTTTGTTATGATAATGGTGACAAGGCTTCCAGCAGCCTTGCGAGCAAAGGCGTAGGATTGCCAATCCAGAGATGGCGAGTTCGATTCTCGGTCCGGTCTAGGATGTTTTCGGGTTGGAAACATTCTGGACACCCTGGGCATAGTGTATCCGTTGTACTTGCCATACAAGATATGTACATACTCATGCAATGCCAGGCATAGAAAAGCTTTCAATTAATAACTGAGGAAATGCTAATAGAACACTAAGTTGAAAAGCAGCCCAAGTTCCAGTTGGAATGTAGAGCCATTGAAGAAGAAGAAGAAGAAGAAGAAGAAGAAGAAGGCAAGGCTGATGCGAAGATGGTGGTATTGGACTTGTTGATGTAGAAAGTGAGTGCAAAGCCTTCATTAAAACATTCTCTATGATTCATCAGGGAATGCTTACGAGGCCAAAAACTTGATGGAACATTATAGTGCCATCAGTTAAACTCCTGTACTGGTATTTTGTAGATATTAGACAAACAATCCCAAAAATAGAACGTTTTTTTCCTCTGATACAGTGGGACTAAGACTAAGACCAAGAAAGACGCCATTATATATATTCCAGATGATCGAAAATAATAATTCCGCGCAATGCTTGCAATTCAAATGCTTAATGCAAATGCCTGGAATATTTTTCATGAATATTCCAGTTAATATGATAAAGGAGATCAATTTGATAAAAAATCAATTTTTGAAATGCACCTCGCAGCTATTTTGTTCGAATGAGATTTTCAATATCATTTATTTCCGGTACAAGGTATGTGCTACAGTCATGAAAATAACAATTCTTACCCTGATGGTATATGGCGTTTGTGGATTTTTAATCCAAGATTCAAGCGACCGTATAGCTCCAGAAGTGCTGAACTACACAATTTCAATCATCGAACAGTTGGCGGAACGCACTATCGGTCGTTTCGATTGTATGCTTGTAGACCTAAGCGATGACTTCCCCTTCAACAATGGTTTCGATGAGTACCTCTGGTCGCCCCGTTTGGACCACGTCGCCAAGTACGTCATAAACAGTTCGTACCTGATGAGCCACGAATCAGGCCACCCTCAAGCGCCATCGATTCTATTGTTGAACCTTATGGTGCGAGATCCCAGATCGGTTATGAAACAACTTGGGCAGTTTTTGTTTGTGATTGATGCCAATACGAAGATTTTTGTACTGTTCTCGTTTGATTGCTTCATGATCGCTAGGGAATTCATCCAATGGCTGAGCCTCGTTAAGACATTTTCTCGAGTTGCATTTATTGAACAGAAGCAATTATCCGTATTTTTCAAAGTAGGATTCAACAGGGCAATAGTGAATGTGGATCAATCTATAGGTCCTGACGATCTATTTAGGAGCATAGTCTACGACATGCAAGGGAGATCGTTCCTTTATATCACACAAAAAATGCCCCCGAGGAACCATGTCAACTGGATGGAAGAATCTGCTCGGTATGTTAATGGAACGGCTGTACTAACGGAAGGTCCCTGCCCTGAATCGAAAGGGATCTGTTTACAGGAATATGTGAATGC
This sequence comes from Armigeres subalbatus, assembly GCF_024139115.2. NCBI lineage: Eukaryota > Metazoa > Arthropoda > Insecta > Diptera > Culicidae > Armigeres > Armigeres subalbatus. The sequence continues at coordinate 17,927,554 of NC_085139.1, read as the reverse complement.
AAATATCGCAATCGTACTGAGATGTCCTGTCATTGTGATGTTACAACCTTTAATGTATCGATCGCTGTTCGGTGCCATTCCGCAGGTGGAAGTATTTGTAGTACCCAGTGCCAGGAACTTGAATGTTCTGGAAATATTCCTGCACCCGTTTTCGTGGCAAGTGTGGACATGCTTGGTGTCGATTTTTGCCTCAATTGAACTTGTTTGCATCCTGTGTCCTAAATCATTCAAAAATTTTCATATTTTCTTGTTGATGTGCGGTATGGGGTATCGCAACTTGCACAAAGCAAGAACAAAAGAGCGTTTGGCATTAATTGCATTGGTGATGTCGTTTTATTTGATATCGATTGTTTACAATATAAGGATTATTTCATCAATGATCGAGAAGCCAACTATCAGACAGTCTAAGACCATTCAGGATATGATTGATTCTGGGATTAAGTTAAAAATTTCTGAGATTGTTAACCCGGACGTTTTGAAAAATAATCGTTTGGCCGATATTCGAATCAATGTCTCTAGGAAGGATGCATTTTCATTCGATGGCGAAAGTGCTTACTTCGGAATTCAAGGGTTCATGGAGAAATTCCTGCGACTTCCGAGGAATTTCGACCATAGAAGACATTGTCCCAGATACCAGATACTTGAAGAGCCCTATGGGATGCAGGTGTGCTGGCTTCTGATGCCAACACGGGATTCTTTATTGGAAATATTCGAAAAAACTCAGAGGGCATTCTTCGAAGCAGGACTGCTGTCGAAGTGGGAGGAGGATCAGTTCAACGAGGTGCACTGGCGTGAGTGGCAAGTAAGTGAACGGAGCAGACCGGTTCCAGGAGCTGGCGGTCAACGCGGGTTGTTGTATCTGAAGGACATGCTGCCGGCTTGGATGGAGCTGCTGTTTGGTTTTTGCCTAAGTTTTGCAGTTTTTGGTGGCGAGAAAGTTTGTGTTGCTGTGTTGAAGCGTTTTATTAAAAAATAAACATTCTTCAAATCACTGATTTACTACAAAATATGTATTTCCATATATCTGTCTGTTGAACATATAGGTGATGAAATTACAAAAAATCACATAATAAAGATTAATAGAACTGAAATAGGAAAGCTGTTTGATATGACATCTCATAGCTCCCATGTTCATCCAATCAAAAACAAAGTAATGAAAAGGAATTTGCTTTGTTTCTTATTTTTGTGATTTTCTCAGCAGTGAACGCGCAAGTTAGCAAAAGTTGCTAATTCCGAATCCTTCAAAACATCTCAAAAACTTTTTTTTGTATCTCATGCCTTTTGGGGTTTTTGAAATATATTTTTTCATGAATTATTCTCGAAAGCCTTTTAACCCAAGAATCGTGACTTAATTTACTTACCACTTTTGCAGTACATAAAGAATAGGGATGTGATTGAATCTTCAAAATGAGAAAATTCTAAATGGTTGTGCTGTATTGGTGTATAAGCGACCCATGCAAAATATTCAAAAATTTCATTTAAACATGAAAACAAGGTGTGTGAAAGTATAAATAAACTTTTGTTATAGATTATGTTTTTGTTAAATAACTTGACTATTGATACTACATTTGCAAAAAATGAAATCAAAGGTTATAATAGCCTTTTCTCATGTAGAGATAATTCGTCCGGTGGCTTAGTGATATATATTAAGAAGTCTATTGAGTACAAAATAATTAAAAATCTTTCATATGATGGTTTTCACCATATTTCTGTAGAATTAGTGCTAAATGGTAAAGTTTATGATATCCATGGTATGTATCGTCCAGCGTCCTTCGATTTCAATGTTCTTCACGACATTTTAGAAAGTGTACTGAATAATACTTGTACAAATCGCAGTTGTTTGATATTTGGTGATCTTAACGTACCAGTAAATTTGTCCAATAACAATGTTGTCCTAAGGTATAAATGTCTTTTGCAGTCTTATAGTTCTAGACCAACATTTGAAAAGGGCGTAACAGCCAAAATTTATTCCTTCTTATTCTTCTTCCGCATATATAGCTATATACATAGACGAAGAACCAGAAGGAATAATTTTTGGCTGTTACGCCCTTTGTTGGTCTAGAGTTATCTTTGTTGTAATACATTTGTTACTCGACCTGTTAGCTCAAATATATTAGACCATGTTCTATGTAATGTTTCCGATGCCCATCGTCTTGTCAATCATACTATTCAAAGTGATACACTCGTTGATACTATCTGAATTTGAATTGGCTGCTCATTCGAGCCGTGTGGTTCTAACTAAACGCATGATCAACCATCAAAGACTTGAAGAAGAGTTCACGAATTACATTAAAAATATTGGTCCTGCCAATAATGTTAATTCATGTTTGGAATCAATAATTGCAAAGTACAACGCTATTCTTGAAAAGTGTACTTAAACTGTGACTAAAACGGCGAACATTAAAGGGACTTCGTGTCTTGGATGAACTTCGACTTGTGGACACTGATAAGATTAAAAAACAATTACCTCAAAAAATATCGCAGAAATCCAAACGATGATCGTTTAGGAGCACTTTTCAAGCATATTTCTAAAAAACTCGAGGTATCTAAACAAAAGGCCAAACAATCTTATTATGAAAACTTGTTGAACAACACTTCGCATTCTATATTTTGAAAAAATATGAATTATATTTTAGGGCGCACTACAAACACACCGAAATTATCATTGGTCTATGATGGGGTTGCTACTTCTGATGCTAATACGATCTGCGACGTATTTAACAAACATTTCTCCACTATAGGACCGAAACTGGCAGAAAAGATTGGTGCTACCAATAGTAGTCCTCTACGCTTTATACATCCAATAGCAAATTCCATATTTTTGCAGCCTGCATCTGTTAATGAAGTCATTTTGACAATTTGCGATCTGAAGTCCAACAAAAGTCCTGGTCCAGATAATTTACCTGCAAAGATAGTAAAAAGTAATGCCATTTCCTTTTCATGACTACTGTCCGAATGTTTCAACTTGATCATCCAAAATGGTTCATATCCTGACTGTCTTAAAATCGCTAAAGTTTTTCCGATATTCAAGTCTGGAGATCCTTGCTGTGTTGATAATTACCGACCCATCTCTACATTATCGGTTTTAAACAAAATTTTTGAAAAATTGTTAATGAGTCGTCTAATCAACTTCTTAGAAAGGCATAATGTACTGTACTCACTCCAATACGGTTTCCGCAATGGTAGCAGTACTGCTATAGCGATTACGGAGCTTGTCGACCAAATAGTCAGAGACACAGATTCGAAGAAACTAATTGGTGGCCTGTTCCTGGATTTAAAAAAGGCCTTCGATACTCTAGATCATGGAATCTTGCTTAATAAGATAGAACTTCATGGAATCCGGGGAGTGGCAAATGATATCATTGGCAGCTATCTGGAGAGTAGGAAGCAGTTCGTTACTCACGATGGTTTAAATAGTTGCCTTAGGCAAGTCGCAACAGGCGTTCCTCAAAGAAGCAATATTGGGCCGTTATTGTTTCTCATCTACATCAATGATATTGAGAAGTTAAATCTCTTAGGTACTCCCAGATTATACTCCCGACACAGCCTTGTTCTATCCAGACACTAGTGCCGCTTAAATTGTAATGAATATGCAACGTGATTTAGGACTGCTTCAGAATTATTTCAAAGAAAATCTTCTCACTTTATATGTGCAAAAAGCCAAATATATGATTTTCAGATCTCCAAGAAAAAGTGTTCAAAATCTATCACACCTAATTGTGGGTGCTGACCAACTAGAGAAAGTTGAATGCTTTAAATACCTCGGAATACATTTGGAATCTACTCTTTCTTGGGATTATCATATACAAAAGGTCGCAAACAAAATGTCCTCTATGTGTGGAATGTTATACAGGGCTCGGAGTTTTCTTCCCAGAAAAGCTTTGCTCCTGTTCTATTTTGCTCATATACATTCGCATCTAAATTATCTGATTATATCATGGGGAAGAGCGTGCAAGTCAAAACGTGTAAATTTACTTTGAACTTGAATATTTTCCTATATTTCATTTCCTAAAAGGATGTTACCTCATTACCCCCTAGTAATAGTTAAGTCTAATAGTCATGCACCTTTATAGTCCTTTCTCCCCAATTCTAGAAACGATAAGCAAAATAAATATCGTCTTGCCCCTTCCCTGTATGTCATGTCCAATGCAAGCTTCATCCACCAGGTTAGGTTTTTGTTTTCTTTTGTTGGCGTTGCCATCGTAATGGGTGGAGCTTATTAGGTGTCAATTGACACACACACAAACAAGCAAACCATGTATATAAACAGTCCACTTCGGACACTGAATTTGATTTTGTATTTTGTCGCTACGGAATAAACAACATTAAGAGGAAAAGCTAAACCGAAGTTTTTACTACCAGAAGCACCTCCCGATCCAGATTCCACTGCGCCGCTGCCGGAGAGCCGATCGCTGCTGCTGATCCGTTGCCATACAGTCCACCCGTTTTGCCGCTCATCGGAGCATCGTCGGAGGATGTCAAAGAGGAAGCAACAGTCAAGAATTGTCCCTTCGATACGATCCACATTAGACCCCACCAGTGGTAATCTAATGTGGACACCGTTTCGACTGCACACGGATAATCTGTTGCTTTCCTCAGTCAAAATCCCGCTACTGGAGCCTCAACAAGAGACAACATTGTGTCCCAACGAGCCGATCAACTTTAAGACCCTTCCGGTAATCTTTTGAGGATATCGGTTCGTCTTGCACATGGATTGCATGTTGTTCTCTGGCCTGTATGAGCCAGTATCAACATTTTAACTGCACCCCCGGAAGGAAGAGTCCGTTTCCCGTTCCGATTTGTGACGATGTGCACCGCACAGATGCCTAAAACTGATTTATAACTTACCTTCCTCTATCCGTCGGTTCGACTATACACAGACTTTCCTCATAACATATTGCCAGTCTTAGGTCTATGTGGAGAACAAAATCTTTTAATGCTACATAAAATGTTACACAATCCTGCGACTTTCCACGACATAATATTTAACTTACAGTCTCGTAATCATAATACCAAACAAGTCAATCATCTTGTAAAATCTCGTGCATTTTCTAATTTTGTCCAAAATCGGTTCTCTTTCATAGCTCCAACAAAGTACAACAAACTGCCTAGAAATCTCCAAGAAATTAATAATTATACTTCTTTCAAAACTAACATCAAAAGTTTCTTAAAAAATAAAATTCCTCAACTTATAATTTAGTATACCATCACTTCACAATTGAGATCACTATGTAAAATACGGTAAATTAACTATTAAATAAGTTAGAAATCAAATATAATCACGTTTATTCACTTAGTTTATTAATTGTGCTTCTTTCAAACTAGAAGCACTCATTTGGTTAATATGATAGTTTTCGTTATCCTTAACTATTGCTTTTGTTTTGTATTCTCAGCTATTTAATTTAGTAATTTTTTTATTGTTTGAATTTTCTACATGGCTGAGAATTGAGTGTCCACTACCAGAGAGCTCAAATGGGCCTTTTAGTGTGGGGGAGAGTGGAGGGTCACTCAAAAAAAAAGAATCCACATGTCTTGGAGGGACTCGAACCTTCATCCTTCTCCGAGTTGTCGAATAATATGCAATTATTGGTGATTTAATATATTTACGTTGAATAACGTCTTACCCGAAAGTGTGTTAATTCAGAATCTAAAATTAGGGACCGTCACGAAAGCATGTAAGATTTTGAACGTTAATAGTGCCTTTATTTTTCTATAGATTTTGGATTTTTATGCCACGCACTGCGGAGGGTCCGCAAATCGTCTTCCACCTGATCGATCCTCGCCTTCTTTTGTCCATTGAAACGTTGTCGTGAACCTTTTTCACCGGGTTATTGTTATTAGAGCTACGTGCCCGGCTCACCGCAGTCTTCCAGTTTTCGCGGTTGCAACTCGTGGATCATTCGCCTCCTCCAGCTTCAATCATCCCTGCCATAGATAGTACGAAATGCTTTACTCTTGAAAACTTGGTTCTCAGAAATAACGATTTTTTGAATAAGATCTGCGCTCTTCCAGACTTTGCTAAGTCGTTCTGAAAAATAACCAAAATTCTAAAATCCAAGCCTCGGACCATTCCACCATCCATCCCATTGGGCAATAGTGGCTCAAAGGATCGCTTGATAACTCCTGCAGGGAAATAAGCCGAATTAGGTCGCCACTTCGTCAGCTCCCACAATCTTGGACAGAATATCGTCAGTCCACCCGAAGCAGCCGCCAACAAGCATGTTAACAACATCCATTCGACTCCCAATGACTTTTCAGAGGAGATCTCAGCTAGCGAATTGTCGGCCCATATAAAATCAAATAAAAACAGGAAGACCCCAGTCTTCGACAGCATCCTAAATATCGAGTTCAATCACATGACTGCTCTGGTCTTTGAGCACCTTTCACTGATCTTCAATCAGTGTCTCCGGCTAAGTCGCTTCCCACCTGGAAGTCATCCCCATCCGGGAGCCTGAAAAGGGTTCGTTCTTCCCTAAAAGTTACCGACCCACGAGCCTTCTCTCAGGGTTATCCAAGCTGTTTGAAAAAGCAATTCGCAACCGGCTACTTGAGTCTGCCGAACATCATAACATCTTGCTCGAGGAAAAGTTTGGTTTCCGACGCGGTCGGTCCACCGTCCATCAACTGCCCCGACTCCCGAGTTGCCAACGTCCTCAGACGGCACAAGTCTGTCTCTAAAATATCAACCATGGGCTTACTCGATGTCGAGAAGTCGTTCGACAATGTATGACATGATGGTCTGGTGTTCAAACTCTTCCCTGCTTTCTAGTGAAAATCATTAATAATTACCTGTCGGCAAGGACATTCCGGGTCTCAAAAAGCGGAGCGAGTTCCCATGCGCATGACATCGTCGCAGGCGTCCTACAGGGTAGTATCCTCGGATATCTGATTTAAAATCGACCCACGTGTTAGAAAGTTATACAAAGCTGTTCATTGCATAAATATGTAGGTAGACCCTCCCTTTCCTCTATGATCCTGCCACTCAGTTAAATATTGTTTTCCTTGGACAGCGAGTATGTGTCCCAAATTAGGTGGAAATCGGTTAAGCGGTTCAGAAATTCCTTTGAACTGATCGACAGCTTAAGGTCACTCCTGACGGAATCCAAGTTTGAAAGTGCTCGCGTTTTCAGGGGCACACCACTCGATTCAGAGGCGGCGCACAACTGTCATTTTTGTTAAATTAGGTTTGCTGCGTCGCAGCATGCGTGAAATAATAAAAATGACAGTTGTGCGTTGCTTCCGTATCAAGTGGTGTGCCCCCGAAAACGCGAGCACTTTTAAACTTGGATTCCGTCAGGAGTGACCTTAACGATACTTACACCACTCCCCTTTTTCCAATGACTTTCCCATCCACACTTCAATTGTCGCCATAGCACAGAGAATATGTGTTCCAAATTTGGTTGAAATCGGTTCAGTTTCAGGTTGATATTTTTCTTCCAACTGGAACTTTTCCTGCTTTCAACTTAGTATCAGTTATAGATTGAAAGATTTGCTATGCCCGCCGTTGCGTGGGTATGTATCTTATGTGGCAAGTACAATGGATACACTATGCCCAGGGTGTCGAGAAAGTTTCCAACCCGAAAACATTCTAGACCGGTTCAGGTTACACCAAGTTGATAGATAGCTTTTTTTTTTTTTTTTTTTTTTTTTTTTTTTTTTTTTAAATAATTTTATTTGCTAATTATCTAATACATGCATTCATCACTTAGACTAGGTGTTCCGTGTTTTCTTAACACTATCATCCTTATTTGCTATGTTACGCTTTTAGTTATTATTAATACATTTCAATTGCCTCTGGCAGTTAGAATTTTTTCCTCTGGTTGAATTGAACCATGTAGGAATTACAATGTTTTCAACTTAAACTAAACTTAACCTATTTAAAACTAAGGGTACAAGGAGTTAATCGTTGCAATAGAAGATTGCAACGATTTTTGTCTAAAATTGGAAGTTATTTTGTTGGACATTTGTTGCAATGTCTCAATATTAGAAATTCTATGAAGTTCATTGGTACTATACCACGGAGGCAACTTCAGAATCATTTTCAAAATTTTATTTTGAATCCTCTGGAGTGCCTTCTTTCTGGTATTGCAGCAACTAGTCCATATTGGCACAGCATACAACATGGCAGGTCTAAAAATTTGTTTGTAAATCAAAAGTTTGTTCTTAAGACAAAGTTTTGATTTTCTGTTTATAAGTGGATATAGGCACTTAATATATTTGTTACATTTGGCTTGAAGGCCTTCAATGTGATTTTTAAAAGTTAATTTTTGATCTAGCAGAAGTCCTAAATATTTAGCTTCGCTAGACCAATTAATTGGAACCCCATTCATAGTGACAATATGTCTGCTAGAAGGTTTCAAATAAGAAGCTCTCGGCTTATGTGGGAAAATTATAAGCTGAGTTTTGGAAGCATTCGGGGAAATTTTCCATTTTGCAAGTAAGTGGAGAAAATATCCAAACTTTTTGCAATCTACTACAAATGACACGAAGGCTTCGCCCTTTGGCTGAAAGGCCCGTGTCATCTGCAAACAAAGATTTTGACACCCTGGTGGTAAATCAGGTAAGTCAGAAGTAAAATGTTATACAATATGGGCCCCAGTATGCTGCCTTGGGGACACCAGCCCTTACAGGTAATCTATCAGATTTAGTATTCTGATAGTTGACCTGCAGCGAGCGATCTGATAAATAATTTTGGATCAGTTTAATGATGTACAGAGGAAAATTAAAATTCATCAATTTTACAATCAAACCTTCATGCCAAACACTGTCAAATGCTTTCTCTATATCAAGAAGAGCAACTCCAGTCGAATATCCTTCAGATTTGTTGAGCAGAATTAAGTTCGTAACTCTTAATAACTGATGAGTGGTTGAATGCCCATGGCGAAAACCAAATTGCTCATCAGCAAAAATAGAATTGTCATTAATGTGAACCATCATTCTATTTAAAATAATCTTTTCAAACAGTTTGCTTATTGAAGAAAGCAAACTGATTGGGCGATAACTAGAAGCCTCAGCTGGATTTTTGTCCGGCTTCAAAATTGGAACAACTTTGGCGTTTTTCCATTTATCTGGAAAGTATGCCAATTGAAAACATTTGTTAAATAAATTAACCAAAAAGGATAAAGAGCTCTCAGGAAGTTTTTGATAAGTATGTAGAAAATACCATCATCACCCGGGGCTTTCATATTTTTAAATTTTCTAGTAATAGATCTCACTTCATCCAAATTAGTTCCCAACGAAGGGTCAAAACATTATCTTGGTTGAGAATGTCTCCGAAGCTTCGTGTAACCTGATCCTCAATTGGACTAGTGAGACCTAGACTAAAATTATGGGCACTCTCGAACTGCTGAGCAAGTTTTTGAGCCTTTTCGCCATTTGTTAGTAAAATTGTATTTCCCTCTTTAAGCGCTGGAATTGGCTTTTGAGGTTTTAAAGAATTTTCGTTAATTTCAAAAGGGTTTCGAACTGGGATCCAACTTGGAGACATTATTCTCAAAGTTGGTATTTCTCAGAATAGCGAAACGTTTTTTAATTTTGCAAATCTCGCCAAATAACTTTCAACGCGGGATCGCGAGTTCTTTGGTATTGCCTTCTTCTCACATTTTTAAGACGGATCAGTAGCTGAAGATCGTCGTCAATAATAATGGAGTTGAATTTAACTTCACATTTCGGAATTGCAATGCCTCTGGCTTCGACAATTAAATTTGTCAAAGATACGAGAGCATTATCAATATCACTTTTGGTATCGAGAGGAATATCAACATCAAAATTCCTATCGATATACGTTTTATATAAATCCCAATCAGCTCTATGATAATTAAAAGTAGAGCTGATTGGATTATAAATGGCTTCTTGTGAGATTTCAAATGTCACAGGAAGGTGATCAGAGTCAAAGTCAGCATGAGTTACCAATTGGCCACACAGCTGACTTGAATCTGTTAAAACTAAATCAATTGTAGAAGGATTTCGACTGGAAGAAAAACAAGTTGGTCCATTGGGATATTGAATTGTATAATATCCCGCAGAACAATCTTCAAATAAAATTTTACCATTGGAATTGCTTTGAGCATTATTCCATGAACGGTGTTTGGCATTGAAGTCACCAATTACGAAGAATTTTGATTTGTTGCGAGTCAGAATTTGAAGATCAGCTTTCAACAAATTCTTTTGCTGCCCATTGCATTGAAAAGGCAAGTAGGCTGCAATGAAGGAAAATTGTCCAAAATTTGTTTCAACAGAAACTCCCAAGGTTTCAAAAACTTTGGTTTCAAACGAAGAGAATAATTTATGTTTGATACGTCTATTAATGACAATGGCGACCCCACCACAGGCGCTGTCAAGACGATCATTTCTGTAGATAAAATAGTTTGGATCTCTTTTAATGGAGAGTCCTGGTTTTAAATACGTTTCAGTTATAATGGCAATATGCACATTATGAACTGAAAGGAAGTTGAATAATTCATCTTCCTTACCCTTTAGAGAGCGGGCATTCCAATTTAGAACTTTCACACAATTATTTGGATCCATTGAAACGGAGTCCGATAACAATTTTTTGTGTGTACTTTATACCAACCTGAACAGCTTCAGGAATGGTATTTGTTTTGAACATTGCATCAATCATGTGATGCAATTGTTCAGTTAAAAATACAACATAGGACGCAGTCATGCTACCTGAATCGGCAACATGACCGTGATTTGCCGTTGGGACATGGGTAGAAACCTCATTTTGGGACGAGAAATTTGGTCTACCTGCAGCGATGTTTGCATACGTAGGTACATTGGAAAATTGGAATTTACTGAAGTGCTTGCTACCCGTTGACGAGCGGCAAAATTTGTTTGTGAATTGTGGTGGGTATGAATTGCTCGACCGGTAACCGGTTTCGAAATTTGAGCGTTTGAAAAATTTCTACCCGTCGAATCTGGGATCCGATTGGAATTTCCCGTCATCAATTTTGCACGGGAATTCAAAACTTTTTGCGTGAAGGGCATTCCCAGAAATTGGATTTATGATTGCCCCCACAGTTTGCGCACTTAAATTTATTGGAATCTTCTCTCACAGGACATGCGTCCTTGGCGTGAGAGGTTCCACCACAAATCATGCATTTAGCATCCATGTGACAATGTTTGGTACCATGACCCCACTTTTGGCACTTACGGCACTGGGTAGGGTTTTGGAAATTTCCCCCAGGCCTGCGGAAATGTTCCCATGTAACACGGACATGGGACATAATACAGGCCTTTTCCAAACTTTTCATATTATTTAGTTCACTTTTGTTAAAATGAACTAAATAAAATTCTTGAGAAATGCCCCTCTGGGAAGTACCAGAATGGGTTTTCTTTTTCATCTTAATTACTTGGACTGGTGAAAATCCAAGTAATTGAGAAATTTCAATTTTAATCTCATCCAGTGATTTATCATCACTGGGGAGACCTTTCAAGACGACTTTGAACAATCGCTCAGTTTTGTCGTCGTATGTGAAGAATTTATGGCGCTTCTCAGTTAAATACTGAAGAAGACGTTTGCGATCGTCAAAGGATCCCGGCAAAACGCGGCAGTCACCCTTCCTAGCAATCTGAAATGAAACCTTGATCCCCTGAAGGTTACTCAAAATCTCATTCCGGAAGCCAGAAAACTCGGCAACAGATACCACAATTGGCGGAATCCTTTGCTTTTTCGCATGAACCGAATCACCTGGGCTAGAGGTAGATTCGATTTGCTCAATATCATCATTAATAAAATCGAACTGATTGCTCAGTTCGATTGGAGAAGAATTATTTCCGATATTAGAGTTAGAAGGAATATCTGAATTCTCCAGCTTCCTTCTATTTTTTCCGCGCTTGGGCAGGACGGTCTTGAAACCTTGTTTCTTTGAAGGAAGTGGAGAATTCAGAGACTCCCCCTTCCTCTTGTTTTTGTTAATACTCATTGCTGAGCGTGGAGACGTGACCTTCTAAGAGGTTTTTCCCAGAACGGTGTCCCTGCAGGATTACCACCGCTTGTCGGAATTTTACTTCCGCAAACGGGTCCAACGTAAAACGAAGGCACGGGTCCTTGCAAAGATCGTAACGGGATCAGTGGGTACAAATAGCGCTAAGAAGCACCGTTGAAATTAAAATAGCTTCGGGTAGTATTAAAAACTTCCTTCCGCAAAGAGAGAAAGAACCGCACAGCACGAAAGCACGATGCGGTCTGTTGATAGATAGCTAATCAAACCTCCTCGCCTCCATACTTAGCCGCCTTTTCCAATGAATTCCATCCCCACTATAATTATCTTCTTGGGGCAGAGTGTTCCGAATTTGGTGGAAATCGATTAAAGGGTAGAAAAGGTAAACCAAATTGTTCGTTTTCTCATGAATACCCCACCCCCTTTTTCTAAGATCACCCAACCTCCCTATTGACGTCTCGTTAATGCAAATAATGTGCGTTCCAAATTTGTTTAAAATCGGTTAACGAGTTCAGAAGTAATGCTACACATACAAAGAGTCGTTTGACGGATGCCACTAGGCCGAACAAACCATTAGGCTGAAATCCATCTGACCGAAAGTCATTTGGCCGAACGGGTCATCCGGCCGAATAGGTTATTTTGCCGAATAGGACATTTGGTCGACTAGGACATTTGGCTGAATAGGACGTTTGGCGGAATAGGACAGTTGGCTTAATTGAACGTTTGGCCGAATATGACATTTGACCGAATATGACATTGGGCCGAATAGAGCATTTGGCTGAATAGGTCATTTGACCGAACATCTCATTTGGCCGAGCAGGACATTTTGCCGAATAGGATGTTTGGTCGAATAGGACATTTGGCCGAATAATACATTTGGCCGAAAAGGTCATTTGGCTGATTAGGACCTTTGGCCGAATATGACAATCGGAGGTTTGGCCGAATAGGACATTTGGTCGAATAGGTTATTTTTAAAGTGAAAAATGAGGTAAGAGAAGTGAGACGTCTCTCTTCTCCCTTCTCATTTCTCATTGCTCACTGTAAAAAGGGGGGAAGTGAGAAGTGAAAAGTGAGACGTCTCACTTCTCACTTCACATTACTCGCATTTCACAGTAAAAAGTGAGAAAAGGGAAAATAGAAGTGTGACGTTTCACTTCTCACTTCTGACTATAAAAAGTGAGTAGTGCGAAGTAGGTAGTAAGACGTCTCACTACTCGCTTCGCGTTTCTCACTTTTTACAGTGAGAAGTTAGAAATGAGGAATGAGAAGTGAGACGTCTTACGTCTAGAAGTGAGAAATAAGTAGTGGGGAGTGAGACGTCTCACTTGTCACACATTATTTCTCACTTTTCAAATGGCCTATTCGGCGAAATGTCGTGCTCGGTGAAATGACATGTTCGGTCAAATGACCTGTTCAGCCAAATGTCCTATTCGGCCAAATGACCTATTCGGCTATATGACCTTTTTGGCCAAATGTCTTTCGGCCCAATGGTCTGTTCGGCTAAATGGTATATTCGGTATATTCTGCAAAACAGTTTTCGGGCTTGTGGCCTTCCTTCGGCCAAATGCCATTCGACCGAACGGCCCCTTTTCCGAAAAAGGAAGCGTTGACGCTTCCTCGGTTGAATGGTTCGATAAATTGAAAATCAATTGAGGAACGGTTGGGATATTTACGTTCGAAGTTTATCATACTTTTGTGACGCTCCTTGATTTTCGCTATCTCAGAGCATAGAAAACATAGATATAGTCCTACGTCAAAAGAGTAAAAATTGTATGCAGTTACTGTATTGAACTTATACAAAATAGTTGGATTTTGATACAATATTTGTATTAGAATTAGAATCTGTATATGCCAAAATGCTCTACAGGTTTTACAAGGATATTATATAGAACCGAATTGAATTTTGCCTTCCTCCGGTTTAGTGTAGTCTTCGCAGGTAAGATCAAAGCCAATGCACCTGGGTATTCATAAAAATGAGGAGATTATTTAAGCTCTTCCAGTATCACCTGTCATAAGACGAATTTGGTATTATTCAATTTCATTCCATCACGTTTTGTAATCTTCACAGATACGTATTTCGACCTTAACAGTAAGGCCTTACAGTTAAGGACGAAAAACGTATCTGTAAAGATTACAAAACGTGGTGGAATTAAATTGAATAATACCATATTCGTCTCATGATAGAAGATAAAATTTTTATAAGATGTCGTGAAGTGATTTTTCAAATTATATGCAATCATAGTCGTCTTGAGTTTGTTCTACGTTTCACATGCCGAAAAAGAGTATCTTCTTCAGGTCTTGATCCTAGTTGTTTCCAAAAGCATATGTATCTGGAGACAGAATTCAGCTTCACGAGCAACTCTCCGAGAAACGCCAAAGCACTACAAATCAATCCTATTCCGATGGCGATCCAAGCCGGCAACATGTCTTCAAAGTACAACTGGTCCTTATATTGAAATAAATTCACATTTCTTTTCCGAAGCAATCGAATCTGGTACGCGAAGACCTCCCTGCCATCATCGCGGTGCCACTTCGTCAATAAACCGGCTTCGAAAAAGGCTCGTTCAGTGAAGTAGAACATTTCCATCAAGGAATCGAAGTATGGCAACCAATACAAACAAACAGCCATCCCATCAGTTTCATCCAGAATGTAGTACCTTGGTTGTTGTTTTTTGAAGTCGTAGTTCTGCGGCATCTGTATGCGTTCTTCCATGTATTTGCTGGGGCCGTAGTACGCATTCTTTCCGTCCATAATTTGAACGGGATCGTCGGAAATGTCCACCAATATACTGCTGAATCTTATGTTTTTGAAAAGGTCAATTTGTACAACCTTCTCTGCTGCCAATTTCAATCCCGAATCAATAAGCTCCTGGACAGTTTTCATTTTCCTCACCGAAGGCTTGTCAATCATGAAGGAGATGATCCTCGTTTCGTAAGCAGTTATCATCAAGAAGAAAAATATAATCATTGAGAGCAGAATCATTCGCTCCTTCGTAACAGCTCGATGCAGGTTGTAGCGTTCGAAGCCGCAGACGATGAGAAGCGTTGGATCGTTCTTGAACAGATTTGGATCAACAATATTGAGAAGCTCAAGTGTGAAGACGGTCACAGCTAGCACGATCCAAGCGGTCAGCGTAAATGGCCAAGTGAACATCTCAAACACGTTAAGCTCCCTCGGGATTGGAATAGTAAACACATACGTTTCTACATTAACTTCGAATAGAGACCGATGCATGTGGTGCGATATCTTAGCCAAAGTCATGCAATCAATCGAAATAATGACGCCCGATTGTTCAAAGAATTTAGCGTAACAATCATTAAGAATTCCAATATTAGAATTGCACGGGCATTTCACAAATTTTGGCGTTGCGTTTAAATAACGAGCAGTTTCTTTCATCCAGTTAGTCTGCTTAAGTAATAAGCTATTTATGCTGCTGTAGGTAATCAATCTCCCTTCCATATTGTAGAGTATGTTCTTGAACAACTTGCGAGGTTCCACGTAGCGTTGGTAATCAATCCTCGATCCATCAAATCCAATTCGTATGAATGCCATGTCAATGGACTCGATTAAAGTAATTCGGGTAAACTGGCCGGTCAAGAAGCAATACTTGAGCGACCTTAAAACGGCATACGCAAAGTCAATCTGAAACAATATTAATATTCTCGTATGCGGATTCATTTCAAACTGATCAGTGTAAAATTCTGCCTTTTCGTGGTGAACGTTAATCACCACCAGCGATGGGAACCAAGGAAGTCCAGCATTGTGACCCAAGTGGCTGGAGTCATTGATCACGTATTTGGCGATGTGATCCAGCCGTGGCGAATTGATTAATTCTTGAAAATCATGGTCGAAATGAGTTCCATTGCTGACGTCAAGAAAGACGCATGAAAAATGCCCGAGATGGTGCTTCGCCAGGTACTCAATAGCAGTATGGGTGTAGTTTTGCACTTTGGGGGATATTATCAGTAGCACGGGTGTGCACAACAGATTGACAGTGAACAGTATTTGTATGGATGGCAGCATGGTAACTCATCGATTTTCGGAATGAGTGAAATTTGTAATGTACTGTTGACCTATACGATAGGTTGAACAAATGGCATACGTTTTTGAAGTGAAAAGATTCAATGGATGGATTGATTTGTACGATGTTAATTTTTTAGTTAGAGATGTGATATGTAGTGCAAGACACTAATTACTTAGAGGGTTTTCATCTATATTGAAACTATAAAATATAGCTTTATGGTTTTTCTTTCAGCCTTGGCAGTCTGTAAAAGCAGCAAAAACGAGTTTGCCTTTACATCCGACGGTTTCGGTTTTATATTAAACCTTTTTCAAGGAAGCGAGCCTCTATTCCTTTTTAATATAAATTTAATATAAAGGTTTAATATAAAACCGAAACCGTCGGATGTAAAGGCAAACTCGTTTTTGCTGCTTTTACAGACTGCCAAGGCTGAAAGAAAAACCATAAAGCTAAATATCATACAGTCGTTAAGCAAGTACAATATAAAATATATATAAAAAAGTTATGTACTTTGTGTAAGGAAATATTTATATTTATTTAGCAATAACCTTCTTGTGTTTGGGTTAATATGATCAGAAAAGCACTTTCAACTTGCTATAAGTTTTTAAGGCAACGAAGTGATGATCTGAAACTATTTGGATCTTCCTATTTCGCGGAAAACTATGTTCTTTAACATTGACGTTCCTGAAGAGCTAAAAAACCTCATACTTAAAGTGTTCGGGTCATATTGACCCGATTTGATTCAACAATATCTCAGACATTTCTTATCCAAATGTACATTGTACATTAGAGTGAGGGGGGGGAGGTGGCAGTTGTATGGGAAAACGCAAACTTCGTCCGATCAAGTGAGATCAAGGTTTTTCTGTATCGTTTTGGGACCCCAATCAACTGTGCAAAATATGGGCTCGATTGATTGCAACCTTGCATGCCGCATCGCGTTGTAAATTTACATGGAGATTAGTATGGGAAAACGTACTTTTTTACATTTTTGCTCTTAGCGGCTTCAATTTATCATCAATCACGTGACTCAATACGTTAGCGTCTAGCCTGGAAAGACGAAAAAAAGAAAAGAAAAACGATGCCGAAAGACTTTGCCGACGAAGGTACGTAGCTGAAAGGTCTACAAAAAATGTTATTACGTTTCGAAAATTGATTGTGTAAACCATATGCAAGAAATCAATGTTTCTGCCAGCACTACCGGACTATGGTTATCGAAGGGCAAAACCCATCTTCCTTCTCGTCAGATTTTTTTTTGGTGAAATGATTCCGGATAGCTCCCATTAGCTCTAAAGCCCTATAAGATCATTTATTTTGAAATAACACTCAGTTAAATTATTGGTCTACGTAGTACGGCAGTGCTGGCAGAATAAACGATTTTTTGCATATGGACACTCAATCTTCGAAGCGTTATAACTTTTTTCGTGGACATTCAAGCGACTTGCCTTCTTCAGCAAAGTTTTTCGGTATCCTTTGGGTTATACTTTAACGCAATGTGTTACTTGGTATACAATGAACTGAAGCCTCTAGTAGTAGAAATGCAAAAATATACGTTCTCCCATACTAATCTCCATACAAACTTCAAACGCGATGCGGAAAGCGAGGAAGCAACCAATCGGTCCCAAATTCTGCACAGTTGTTCAGGACCCAGAATGGCTTCGAAAAACCATTGATTTGAAAAAATAACCATGACGCCCCACTCTATTGTACATGTTTAGATCCAAAAAAATCGTCAGCTCATACATTTTCCGAAACTGGCATTAGATATATGATGGACTACACCTACGTTCCGTCATTGGGTCTGGAAGGACTGAAGGTTGGCCTTTTTATTTGTACAAAAATGGAATAGAAACACTGCGCAACAACAATTTTGATCATTCTTCTTACAAAAATATGTATTCAGGAATAATGCAGTCAATATACCTACAGATTGCCTACGTTCTCCAAATCGTTCTGGAGTTCAATCAAATCGTCTACCAAATCAACTACGTTTTGTGCAAAACCGACAACAACGCATAATGTCCGAGAAGCTTAGGAAAACTGCGCGTAGGGAGTTCAATCGTGCTAAGCGAACCGGCGATTGGAGCCTATACAGAAAGGCCCTGACGAACTACAACAAAGAAATAAGGTCAGCCAAACGGAAATCGTGGATTCTAATGTGTGAAAGCATAGAGAATACACCCGTAGTGGCCAGACTCCAAAAAACTCTTTCAAAAGACCACTCCAATGGTGTGGGTAGCCTCCGAAAGACGGATGGTTCGCTCACTGTAGAGCCTAGCGATACACTGAGCGAATTGTTAAAGATCCACTTCCTGATTCAATCCCTGAGTCGAGCATCGGCGACCAAGGCACTGGAATTGCTGTCTCAGATCCACAAGAGATCCAATCATGGGTTTCTGGGTCTAAAAAGACGCAATAAAGGTTGCAAAGGAAGCTTTCACTCGGGCCAGGGTTGAGAGGGCTGTGAGATCTTTCGAGCCATTTAAGTCTCCTGGCATGGATGGAATATTTCCAGCGTTGATCCAAAAGAGGAGAAAACACTGGTTCCACCCTTGGTTGAGATTTTTAAGGCGAGTCTGATTTTGGGGCACATACCTAACGATTGGCGTCAAATCCGGGCTGTCTTCATTCCGAAGGCAGGCAAGAGAGATAAAACCAACCCCAAAGCATTCAGGCCGATAAGTTTATCCTCTGTAATGCTCAAAATTATGGAAAAGGTACTATGCGAGTACATAAATCACAAATTTATGAAAGCAATGCCTTTGTCAAAAAACCAATTCGCTTATCAAAGTGGAAAATCTACGATCTCGACACTACATACGGTAGTTCAAAAAATTGAAAAAACACTTAATGCAAAAGAAATTGCTCTTGTAGCATTTCTTGATATTGAGGGCGCATTCGATAACGCTTCTTATTCGTCTATAGGGTCAGCAATGTTGAGGAGAAAATTCGACCCATGCATTGTTACCTGGGTACATGCTATGCTAGCTAATCGGAAAATCTCCTCTGAGCTTAGCGGTTCATACATCACTGTTGAAGCAACAAGGGGGTGTCCGCAAGGCGGAGTGCTTTCTCCTTTGTTGTGGTCACTGGTGGTGGATGAGCTTCTAGACAGCTTAGAGAGAAGAGGCTTCGAAGTGGTTGGATATGCTGATGACGTTGTCATTATTGTACGAGGCAAATTCGAAAGTGTTATCGTGGAAAGAATGCAATCTGCCCTAAATCACACTTTTTCCTGGTGTCAAAAGTATCAACTTGGCATAAATCCTACAATAACTTCCATTATCCCTTTCACCAAACGGAGAAAGGTACAACTGAAACCCCTTTTCTTGAATCAAACACAATTAGTTTATTCAAGTGAAGTAAAATATCTAGGTGTCATACTCGACGCAAAGCTTAATTGGAACTCTCATCTCCAATCAGTTGTGCAGAAAGGTCTCAATACACTTTGGGTTTGTTCAAAACCCTTGGTAAAAAGATGGGGCCTAAAACCAAGTATGATCATGTGGATATATAAAACCATTGTCCGTCCCAGGACAACTTATGCTTCCCTTGTCTGGTGGCCTAAAACTAATGAGGCTGCTGCAAGGGCTAAGCTCAACAAAATCCAACGCACCGCTTGCATAGCCATCACTGGTGCAGTTCGTAGTACACCCACTTTGGCCCTAGACGCAATGCTTCACCTGCCCCGGTTAGATCAATTCATAAAGCTGGAAGCGGAAAAAAGTGCTCTAAGGTTAAAGAGAACAAAAACACTGCTGTCGGGAGACCTTACGGGTCACCTCAGCATATTAAATGAATTTGCCATAAATCCCGCAATAGGAATTTGTAGTGACTGGATGGAAACGGTAGTCAATTATGACTTACCTTACGATGTGTTCATTCCTTCCCGCCAGGAGTGGGAAGGAGGTGGATAAATTTCTTCACAGATGGTTCGAAAATGAATAATCTGACAGGATCCGGAATCTATGGCCCTACAACAAAAATTTCTGTCCACTTAGGACAGTGGCCCACAGTATTTCAGGCGGAAATATATGCAATATTAGAATGCGTGTTATTATGCCTGAGGAGAAAGTATAGATTTGCAAAATATGTATTTTCTCTGACAGCCAAGCGGCACTTAAGTCGCTTAATAACTACACTTGTAACTCAAAGCTAGTGTGGGAATGCATTCTGGCTTTGAAAAACTTATCCATACGCAATCGAGTCTACCTATATTGGATCCCAGGACATACGGGTCTAGAGGGAAACGAGATTGCTGATGAGCTAGCCAGGAATGGATCTAATGAAAGGTTCATTGGCCCTGAGCCCTTCTGCGGGATCTCAGACTGCTCTGTAAAAATGGAACTGAACAAATATATGGTCAGTCAAATCACATCAAACTGGAATGCACTTCCCCATACGAGCCAATCCAAAAGGCTCGTAACGATTAACCCCAAGAAAACCCAACAACTATTAGGTCTCAACAAAAGGGATCTCAACATCTACACCGGTCTAATAACTGGACACTGCCCTGCAGATACCATCTACAAAAGATCGGAGCAATCCAAACCTCAAATTGCCGCTTCTGTGACGAGGAGAGAGAAACATCAGAACACATCCTCTGCTATTGCAGTGCACTCACCCAACGTAGGTTCAAAGTTCTCAGCAAGCCCTTTTAGGGCCTGCTGACATATGGATCTTATCCCCAAGGACGTGGTTGGCTTCATAAAGCTAGTCTCGCCAGAATGGGGAGTCACATACTGTAACTCAGGATCTCTATTCATCAATAATAGATGGTCTTGAGTTCAGTCGATACCAAGGTATCTCAGTGACAAACATGTTACTGAGATAACTTGCGTATTTCACAGTAAAAGGGTATATCACAATAGTCCTAAAATCTGGACGCAGTGATCTTCACCCGACAAACGAGGAAAAAAAAAATGTCCAGACAGATGATAAAAAAATGTTCAAATTGAATGTTCTCAGTTCTCCAAATTATCCTGGAGTTCTAATCAATTAGTCTACCTATTTAACTGCACTTGGTGCAAAACCGACAATAACGCATCATGATCAGGTAGAACCTTAGAGGCCATGTATATGATCGATGATCCAGATATTTTCAAATGGGATGTTCTAAGCTCTTCAAATTGTCAATGAATTTAGACTAATTAGTCAACGCTTGGTGCAACTCGATAATATCACATCATGTCCAGACAGGAGCTTAGAGGCCATGTGTATGATTTATGGTCCAGATATTTTAAAATCAGATGTTCTAAGTTCTCCAAATTATCCTGAAGTTGGGGTCTATTGGTCTACAATGTTAACGACGTATGATGAAAAACCGTCAACAACGTATTATGTCCAGACAGGACCTCAGTGGTCATGTGTATACGTGTTTATTAATGGAAAATGTTCAAATCGGATATTCTAAGTACTCTAAATTTTCCTGGAGTTCTAATAAGGCTCCCTGGTCCAGGGTTGCACTTGGTGCAAAACCGATAACAACGGATCATGTTCAGGCAGGACCTTAGAGGCCATGTGTATGATTTGGTATCCAGATATGTTGAAATCGGATGTTCTAAGTTCTCTAAATTGTCCTGGAGATCAGACCAAGTGGTCTATCAGGTTTCACAGCACAAGTACACAACCGATAACAACACAGCATGTTCAGTCAGGACCTTAGAAGCCATGCGTATGTTCTATGATCCAGATATGACTAAATCCGTTGTTCTTATTCTTGGTTTCCGAAGGAGGGTGCTTGGTGGCCTTGTGTCACTGCTTCTGCCTCACAAGCAGGAGATTAAGGGTTTGATCCCTGGCCCTTTCCAATTTCCTATTAGATAATTTCATTAATCATATAACTCAATCTCTTTGCAAATCAAATTCTCATTGCTAGCAAGTATGATTCTAAATATAGAATTGTTATAAAAAGCTGCCTGTTACTTAGTAGCAGTAAATAAAATGTAAAAATAGATTGGTATTCATTTGTACCCGCATACGAATGCTATATACGGTCGCTATGCTCGTGCAGGCCTCATACAAGTAAGAATGTGTGAGGTTGATGTGCGGGTAGCGATGGTATGGTAGACGTGTGCGTGGTATTAGAATCCAATAGCATTCAAATTCTAATTGTAAAAAATGAATCCCATTAGAATTCACTTTAATACTTTCTCATTACTCTAGTACTTCTAATTCTCATTCATATATTCCTATCCCATAGATCGCATCACTTACCAAAGTGAATCCAGATAATATATCCCTTCATACTAACACAATATCCTATCCTAAGACTATCGTGGAGATGCAGAGGTATACTCGGTCTCTAGTAGCAACGAGAGTTGAACTAATAATCCTTCCTTCCCTTGATGACCGTAAGGACGTGGCCGGCGCCGTAATTGACTTAGTAAAATGCATTGAATTTCCGAAATTTGCACATTGAGAATGATAGCTAAACCCAAGCTCCATTCAATTGGTTCCCTGTGCAATTTCGCAAGTTCTAGTCAATCACGGAGTAGCAACTACGAATTGTACGGTTATCCTGCTCATGCTCATGCTCATGCTCATGTTCTTATTCTTGGTTTCCGAAGCTTCTCACAGTGTCATCATGTTCGGGTAGGAACTTTGCGGCTCTGTGTATGACTTACGGTACAGATATGTTTATATCGTATGTTTTAAGTTTTCCAATCCATTTGGCCGAACGTTGTTTGGACGAATATACCATTTGGCCGAACAGACCATTAGGCCAAAAAGCAATTGGCTGAAAAGGTCATTAGGCCGAAAGAGACATTTGGCGAAAGGTCATATGATAAGAAAATTATTTTGAGCTTTTTAGTGGAATGTTTTCACCTGTAATAAGATGAGTTTAAACAATCCCATTGAATTCCACCACTTAATTGTATCTTGACAGATACGTATTTCGACCTCAACTGTAAGGCCATCTTCATTGTCTCGTACTTGACTTGACGTCGAGTCAAGTACGAGACACTGAAGACGGCCTTACAGTTGAGGTCGAAATACGTATCTGTCAAGATACAATTAAGTGGTGAAATTCAATGGGATTGTATAAGCTCGTCTTATTACAGGTGAAAGGCCATATGGTCGAATAGGTAATTTGGCCGAATAGGACATCTGTCTGAATAGGATATTTGGCCGAATGATTCATTTGACCGAATAGGTCATTTGACCGGATAGGTCATTTGACCGAATAGGACATTTTTGCTGAATAGGACATTTGGCCGAATAAGAAATTTGGCCGAGGAAGACATTTGTTTGAATACTACATTTTGTCGAAAAGGATATTTGGCTACATATGTCATTTGACCGAACATGCCATTTGGCCGAGTATGATATTTAGCCGAATAGGTCAATAGTAAGACGTCTCACTATTCACTTCTCATTTTTCATAGTGAGAATTAAGAAATGAGGAGTGAGAACTGAGACGTCCCAATTCACACACCTCATTTCTTACTTCTTTCTGTATAAAGTGATATGTGCAAAGTGAATAGTGAGATGAATCATTACTCACTTCGCACTACTCACTTTTCACAGTGAGAAGTAAGAAATGAGTAGTGCAAAGTACGAAATGAGACGTCTCACTACTCACTTTTCACTATAAAAGTGCGAAGCGCGAAGTGAGTAGTGAGTAATGAGACGTCTCACGTCTCACTTCTAACTTCGCACTACTCACTTTTCACAGTGAGAAGTGGGATATAAGTAGTGAAAAGTGAGATGTCTCACTTTTCACACATCATTTCACCAAATGTCCTGCTCGGCCAAATGACATGTTCGGCCGTATGACCTTTTCAGCCAAATGACCAATTCGTCCAAATGTCTGTAGGACTTTAGAGGCCAAGTGTGTTATTATTATTAGGAAATGTTCAAATGGAATGCAGGGCTGTTACAACAGTTGTGGATTTCGCGATTCTCACGTTTTTCGCGGATGTGCACTTCCAGTCGCGAAAATCGCGTATTTGTATTTACGGTCACTCGTAAGTCACGGATTTATAAATTTCTAAAAAATTAGTTAAATATAGAATGTTAATTCAAAAATTGTATAAGGATAAACAATACTTCGGGCTCACAACATATTATATTCGAATAACGCTTCAATTATCGTATGTATGATTGTTGGCATCTACACGATATTTGTCAGACCAAACTGACAGCTTAGTATTTGTTTCCAAAGCTTCTGACAGTGGTTTCAATGAATGTTGTTGCAATAATTATTATGCTTAGAGTAGCGGTTATCAACCTTTTTCTTGATAGGTACCCCTTCGAACTTTTACATTCATTGAGGTACCCCCTATTGTTTTTCGCTGTAAATGAAAATAAGCTTCGCTTAGAAGATATATGGAAAACGGACATGAAATTTGATACAATATATGGATCTTCAAAATGTTGTCAGATATCTTCTTTTTTCTGTGAAACTTGGCAATTTAAATTAAGTTTATATATCAAGCTTCCTATAACACGTTGATGACCTTTGGAGGCTTTCAAGCTACTTGAAAGTTAGCTTCTACGCTTCGTGAAGAGAGCCTTCCGAGCATCTCGAAGGAAGGCTTCGGAACATCATGAAGGGAAGCTACTTCAAAAACAGAATTCCGATCCTCTTGTTGCTTTAGAGCCTCTTGAAAGAAGGCTTCTTCGCCTTGTTAAAAAAATTCTAAATCTCTAGAAAGGACGTATCCGAGCCTCTTGAAAAGACGTATCCGAGTCTTTTGAAAAGAGGCTTCAGAGTCTACCGAAAGGAGGCTTCTAACCTCTACAAAGGAGGCTTCCAAGTTTCTAGGAAGGTTGCTCCAAGCCTCTAGAAAGGAGACTTACCGAGCCTCTTAAAAGGAGGCTTCGGAGCCTCTTTAAAGGAGGCTTCCGAGCCTCTTGAAAAAAGACTTCCGAGCCTTTTGGAAAGAGGCTTCCAAGAAACTTGAAAGGTAGCTTCCGATTCTCTTGAAAAAAGGCTTCCGAGCCTTTTGGAAAGAAGCTACCAAGCCTCTATAATGGAAGCTTCCAAGCCTCTATAATGGAAGCTTCCAAGCCTCTAGAAAGTAGGCTTCCAAGCCTCTACAAAGGAGGCTTTCAAGCCTCTACAAAGGAGGCTTTCAAACTTTTAATAAAAAGGTTTCCAACCCTGTTGAAAAATGTTTCCGAGCCTTTTGAAAATAGGCTTCCGAGTCTCTTGAAAATAGGCTTCCGTGTTTCTTGAAAGAAGGCTTCCGAGCCTCTTGAAAGGAAGCTTCCGGACCTCTAGAAAGGAGACTTCCAAGCCTCTTGATAGGAGCCTCTTGGAAGGAGGCTTTTGAGCCTTTTGAAAGGAGACTTCTGAGGCCTCTTGAAAGGAGGCTTCTGAGCCTCTTGAAAGGAAACTTCTGAGCCTCTTAAAAGGTGGCTTCTGAGACTCTTGAAAGGAGGCTTCCGAGCCTCTTGAAAAGGAGGCTACTGAGCCTCTTAAAAGGTGGCTTCTGAGCCTCTTGAAAGGAGGCTTCCGAGCCTCTTGAAAGGAGGTTTCCGAGCCTCTTGAAAGGAGGTTTCCGAGCCTCTTGAAAGGAGGCTTCCGAGCCTCTTCAAAGGAGGCTTCGAGCCTCTTGAAAGGATGCTTCCGAGCCTCTTGAAAGGATGCTTCCGAGCCTCTTGAAAGGATGCTTCCGAGCCTCTTGAAAGGATGCTTCCGAGCCTCTTGAAAGGAAGCTTCCGAGCCTCTTGAAAGGAGGCTTCTGAGCCTCTTGAAAGGAGGCTTCTGAGCCTCTTGAAAGGAGGCTTCTGAGCCTCTTGAAAGGAGGCTTCTGAGCCTCTTGAAAGGAGGCTTCTGAGCCTCTTGAAAGGAGGCTTCTAAGCCTCTTGAAAGGAGGCTTCTGAGCCTCTTGAAAGGAGGCTTCTGAGCCTCTTGAAAGGAGGCTTCTGAGCCTCTTGAAAGGAGGCTTCTGAGCCTCTTGAAAGGAGGCTTCTGAGCCTCTTGAAAGGAGGCTTCTGAGCCTCGTGAAAGGAGGCTTCTTTAGCCTCTTGAAAGGAGGCTTCTGAGCCTCTTGAAATGAGGCTTCTGAGCCTCTTGAAATGAGGCTTCTGAGCCTCTTGAAAGGAGGCTTCTGTGCCTCTTGCATGTAGGCATCTGAGCCTCTTGAAATGAGGCTTCTGAGCCTCTTGAAAGGGGGACTCTGAACCTCTTGAAAGGAGGCTTCCGAACCTCTTGAAAGAGGCCTGAACCTCTTGAAAGAGGTTTCCTAGCCTCTTGAAAGGAGGCTTCTGAGCCTCTTGAAAGGAGGCTTCTGAGCCTCTTGAAAGGAGGCTTCTGAGCCTCTTGAAAGGAGGCTTCTGAGCCTCTTGAAAGGAGGCCTGAGGCCTCTTGAAAGGAGGCTTCTGAGCCTCTTGAAAGGAGGCTTCTGAGCCTCTTGAAAGGAGGCCTGAGCCTCTTGAAAGGAGGCTTCTGGAGCCTCTTGAAAGGAGGCTTCCTGAGCCTCTTGAAAGGAGGCTTCCAGGCCTCTTGAAAGGAGGCTCTGAGCCTCTCTTGAAAGGAGGCTTCTGAGCTCTTGAAAGGAGGCTCCTGAGCCTCTTGGAAAGGAGGCTCTGAGCCTCTTGAAAGGAGGCTCCTGAGCCTCTTGAAAGGAGGCTCTCGAGCCTCTTGAAAGGAGGCTTTGAGCCTCTTGAAAGGAGGCTTCTGAGCCTCTTGAAAGGAGGCCTGAGCCTCTTGAAAGGAGGCTTCTGAGCCTCTTGAAAGGAGGCTTCTGAGCCTCTTGAAAGGAGGCCTGAGCCTCTTGAAAGGAGGCTTCTGAGCCTCTTGAAAGGAGGCCTGAGCCTCTTGAAAGGAGGCTTCCTGAGCCTCTTGAAAGGAGGCTTCTGAGCCTCTTGAAAGGAGGCTTCCGAGCCTCTTGAAAGGAGGCTTCTGAGCCTCTTGAAAGGAGGCCTGAGCCTCTTGAAAGGAGGCTTCCGAGCCTCTTGAAAGGAGGCTTCCGAGCCTCTTGAAAGGAGGCTTCCGAGCCTCTTGAAAGAAGGCTTCCGAGCCTCTTGAAAGAAGGCTTCCGAGCCTCTTGAAAAGAGGCTTCCGAGCTCTTGAAAGGAGGCTTCCGAGCCTCTTGAAAGGAGGCTTCCGAGCCTCATGAAAGGAGGCTTCCGAGCCTCTTGAAAGGAGACTTCCGAGCCTCTTGAAAGGAGCCCGAGCAGCACACATGTTGTACATAGATCACAGTAGTTTATGTGTGACCCGATTTAGTCACAATT
The DNA here is from genome assembly GCF_024139115.2 of Armigeres subalbatus. Taxonomy (NCBI): domain Eukaryota; kingdom Metazoa; phylum Arthropoda; class Insecta; order Diptera; family Culicidae; genus Armigeres; species Armigeres subalbatus. Next base: position 17,900,400 of record NC_085139.1, on the reverse strand, counting down.
AGGTTGCTGTAACCAGTTTCATTAGACTTGTGCTGCTTGGGAGGCTTCCGAGCCTCTTGAAAGGAGGCTTCCGAGCCTCTTGAAAGGAGGCTTCCGAGCCTCTTGAAAGGACGCTTCCGAGCCTCTTGAAAGGAGGCTTCCGAGCCTCTTGAAAGGAGGCTTCCGAGCCTCTTGAAAGGAGGCTTCCGAGCCTCTTGAAAGGAGGCTTCCGAGCCTCTTGAAAGGAGGCTTCCGAGCCTCTTGAAAGGAGGCTTCCGAGCCTCTTGAAAAGATGCTTCCGCGCCTCTTGAAAGGTGGCTTCCGCGCCTCTTGAAAGAAAGGCTTCCGAGCCTCTTGAAAGGAGGCTTCCGAGCCTCTTGAAAGGAGGCTTCCGAGCCTCTTGAAAGGAGGCTTCCGAGCCTCTTGAAAGGAGGCTTCCGAGTCTCCTAAAAGGAGGCCACTTGGAAGGAGACTTCCAAGTATCTTGAAAGAAGGCTTCCGAGCCTATTGAGAGGAGGCTTCTTAGAGTCTTGAAAGGAGAATTTCGAGAGAAGGTTTTCGAGTCTTGGGAGCCTTTTGAAAGAAGGTTTCGGAGCCTTTCAAAAGAAAGCATACGAGTTTCTCGAAAAAAAGCTTTCCATTATTTTATTAACGAAGCTACTAAGCTTTTCGACAAAGCCTTCATGCCTTTCAAATAGAGGTTTACAAAACTCTAGATTCTATATTTTTGTCTCTAAGCTTTTTGTCCTTCAGATCTTTTGTTGCACAGCCCTTCATACACTATGCTGTTAGTAGTGGGCAGGATTCAATAAATATTGATTTTCTGATCGCCATGCATATTACGTACAATACAAAGTTTTGGAATCTAAAAATAATAATCAAAACTGTATCAACAAGTTTTATTAGAAATATAGTACACCCGCAATTATGCTTTTTGGATCAAGGTACCCCCTGGGGCCGGCGAAGGTACCCCCAGGGGTATATGTACCCCAGGTTGAGAACCGCTGGCTAGTGTATCTTGCTCTCCAAGGGTCGAAAATAAATTCGAATCAAACGTATTTGAAATTTGTACCTGGGACCACCGTGGCTGATTATTTTCACTTCTGCCCATTCGGTTGAGGGATAGAGAGGTTCTTTATCTCTTCGATCATCTGGTGCATCTAGCTCTTCTCCTTTTTAACTTCCAGGTTGTTCATTCAAATTCTTCACTATCTAGTCCTTTGGGCTGTCAATTATTTCTATCTTTGATTGTTTAGCTATTTATCCCAAGCGCTTTTCTTTTTTCTTGGTCCAAAATTTCTCATTTCTACGATTGCTCATATCTTGTTCAGTCATTACAGCAGTTGAAACTCCATGAGAAACCACTGCTGGAACACCCAACGATGCACTGCTCGTGATAGATGGGTGATCGATAGACGGGTGTTCATTAGTGAGCAGACGCAACTCTTGTATATTCCTCCCCTGAACTGCGCGGCGAATCATTCTTCATTTCGTGGAGAGATCGCTAAACCGCAGATCATACGTCGTTTCTGTCAATCCCTTCCCTGCATCTTTTTCCAGAGAGTTCTTCAAACATGGGTAGGATTTTCGGACCTCTCTGAAGAATCGCAGAAGGCTTCGAAACCATGACAATGTTTTGAAGAATCTGTACCTTTTGATTTCTAAAAAGCTGACCAATTTTAAACTCTGGCTATTTTTGCCCAGGTTAATGCAATGATTAATATAATCCATGTCATTAGTTCCGCTATAACATAAGTTCATTTTTGCAATCATAGAAAACAAGTTCAAGTTATTTCGTTAACTTTTTTGCATATCATTATACTGAACATTGACTTTCTTTAGCATTATTCCTATGATTGATACTTTGACTGTGTTATAATAGATAGTAGAGCAAAAATTATTTCATTTTTCCCCTATTTTCATTTGCTCAATATGTCGAATATGTTTGTTACAGAGATTTATTTTGCATGATTTTCAATCATATTCATCTTTAACTTTTCTAAGTTTCTCAGACCGCTTAAGCGGTTTTCTATACATTTTTTGTTTCCAAAATATCTTGCATTTGGAAACAGGATTAAGATTTGCCATCAACTCTCCGAGAAACGCCAAAGCACTACAAATCAATCCTATTCCGATGGCGCTCCAAGCCGGTAACATGTCTTCAAAGTACAGCTGGTGATCGCATTGATTCAAGTCTACATTTATTATACGAAGCAATCGGATCTGGTACGCGAAGTACGTCCTCCTGTCATCGTGGTCCCACTTCGTCAACAATCCGGCTTCAAAGAAGACTCGTTCAGTGGAGTAAAACAATTCCAACAACGAATCGAGGTGAGGCACCCAGTACAAACAAACGGCCAGCCCATGAGATTCTTCCAGAATGTAGTACCTTGGTTGTTGTTTTTTGAAGTCGTAGTTCACAGGCATCTGTATGCGTTCTTCCATTTGCCCGCTAGTTCCGTAGTAAGCATTCTTCCCGTCCATATTATCGACGTGATTGTCGGAAATATCCACCAGCATACCTTTGAATTTTTGGTTCTTAAAAAGTTCGAAATGTGAAACCTCTTCTGCCGCTATTTTCAATCCTGAAGTTACCAACTCCTGGACAGTTTTGATCTTATTTACCGAAGGCTTATCAATCATGAAGGAGATAATCCTCGTTTCGTAAGCATTTATAATCAGGAAGAAAAATATGATCATCGAGAGTGAAATCATTCGCTCTTTCTCGCCAGCCCGATGCAAATTGTAGCGTTCAAAGCCACAGATGACGAGTAGTGTTGGATCGTTCTTGAACAAATTGGGCTCAGCAATATTTAGGATCTCAATTGCGAAGACGATGACAGCTAGCACGATCCAAGCGGTCAACGTAAATGGCCAAGTGAACATCTCAAACACGTTAAGCACCCTCGGCATTGGAATGGCAAACACGAACCTACCTGAGTTCACTTCGAATAGTGAACGATGCATTATCTGCGATATCGAATCCACAGTCAAGCAATCCATCGATATAATGACGGCACCTGATTCGAAGAATTTATTGTAGCAATCAGTGAACACTCCATGTTTTGAATCGCACGGCATTCTTACATATTTTGACGTTGCGTTCAAATAACGAGCAGTTTCTTTCATCCATTTAGTCTTCTTGAGTGTCATGTGAGCCCTGCCACTGTAGATAATGAATCTACCTTCCATGTTGTGAAGGATGTTTTTGAACAATTTGCCGGGTTCCACGTATCTCTGATAGTCACCGATCGACGCACTGAATCCTACTCGAATAAATAGCAAGTAAGCGGACTCGATTAGAATGATTCTGGTGAATTGAGTGGATAAAAAGATCCTCTTTAATGACAATAAAACAGAAACAGCACAGCAGTCCATCTCAAACAATATCATTATCCTTGTGTGGGGATTTATTTCGAACTGATCAGTGTAAAATGCAGCCTTTTCGTGAACGTTAATCACCACCAGCGAAGGGAACCAAGGAAGTCCAGCTCTGTGACTCAAATAGACAGAATCATTGATCATGTATCGGGTGACGTGGTCCAGCCGTGGCGACGTGACCAAATCCTGAAAGTCTGGGTCGAAATGACTTCCATTGCTGATGTCAAGAAAGACGCAAGAAAATTGACCAACATGATGCTTCGCCAAGTATTGAATGGCAGCGAGGGTGTAGTTCTGCACTTTGGGGGATATTACCAGTAGCACGGGTGTGCACAACAAATCGACAATGAACAGTAACCGCGTGGACGACAGCAGCATGGCAACTCATCGATTTTTAGTGTGAGTGGATTTTTTAATGTGGCCTAGACCTTTATAAAGGGCATAGCCAATGAACATGCAATAGAATAAATGCAAGGGTTTGTTTTGTACCATGTTATTTATATTTCAGCTAAACATGGTGAGGCATGTTTCAATAATTACGTTACAAAACATTTGAAGTTTTTTACCCTGTTCTCAAGTTACATCTTACACACTATTTATAATACTTCTGTGTGAAGTTAAACGCTTTTTACTAATATCTTCTTCCAAACTAAGACGTACATATTCATGATAGCATAAGCACGCATTAGGTAGAGGACGAAAGTACAGATTCGATAGTTTCGTTGGGATACGACAAACAAGAAGATTTTAAATGGAAGTAGATTTGAAAGCGTGCGGAGGGCATTTTTTTGTGATGATATCAATCTCTGACGACTTTCCTTCTGCCAAGCTTCCGTATGAGGAAGGAAAAAGTATCAGTATGAAATCTGATATTTTATTCACTGGCAAAAGAATGCTGGACTGATTTACGCATATACCACCGCGTGAGGAAAGGGTTTCTATCGACGAGTTTTGGTTCTAGATTTCTAATATGACATCAGCATCTAGATAAGAAAATTATTTTGAGCTTTTTAGTGGAATGTCTTCACTTGTCATAAGACGAGTTTATACCATCCCATTGAATTCCACCACTTAATTGTATCTTGACAGATACGTATTTCGACCTCAACAGTAAGGCCGTCTTCAGTGTCTCGTACTTGACTCGACTCGAGTCGAGTCGAGTCAAGTACGAGACACTGAAGACGGCCTTACTGTTGAGGTCGAAATACGTATCTGTCAAGATACAATTAAGTGGTGGAATTCAATGGGATGGTATAAACTCGTCTTATGACAAGTGATCAGCATCTAATCGAATTGGTTTTCTATTGCGCAGGTCTGTTTTCTCTATGCATACATCTCGTCATAATCAACTTAGCTATAGACGAATCCAAGTAAAAATAAGAAGACAACAACCGACGGTGTTAACTTTGACAGATCCTACAGCGCAGCATAGGAAGATAATTTTAAAATAATTCTAGACATAATGTAATTAAAATATGATTGGTGTATTATCTTCCTTTGGTACGCTGAAGGATCTGTCGTAGATTACACGGTTGGTTGTTTTCTTCTTATTTTTATTTGGATTCGTCTATCTCGGAGAAGAACATAGCAGAGTAAAGGCTCCCCCAGACTTAAGCGATTTCATCGCCGCGGCGGCGACAACTAGTCGCCGCGATTCTATCGCTGGGTCGCTGCAGGCAATGTTCCATTTATCCTTCCATACCAACGACGACAGAATCGCAGTCGCCAAGCGATAGAATCGCGTCGCGACTGTCGCGTCGCGTGTGTTTGGGGGAACCTTAAAGGCTTTGCTGCTGTACCGTCGACCTGCAAGTTGTTGGGAATAATGTTCCACACAGGGTGTCAACCGTCAATGTTAACTTTCTTCTCCTTCCAGCTCAGATAGCCGTGTAGTATCCGTTGCTGTGAAATCTGGATAAGAATATCGCTACGGACCGCCTGCTCCAGTGGTAGAAGTCCATTACACAGGTGACCCCTAATTTTCGGTTTTATACGGCTGCAAAGCTTACCGTGCCTACGAGTGAATAGTTTGGGGAGTGTACAAAAATGGACGCCTATAAAGGCCTAGGGCACTCTTCACAGTATCTAGCCCTTTTAGTCTGCCTATGCAGCAGTTTTTTCATCCCGAAGTGAAAAACCAAAATGGTCACCTTTACGGAAACGCTTTATGCGCTTAAGACAATATATTATGTATTGGTTGTACATATTTGGATTGGCTCGTTGAACATGTGATGGATTAGCTTTCAAATATTCATTTATCGATATGCATTTTCAAATGAAATCTTTTCGGAATTTGTACACAGATAGAAAAAGTTGAATAGTGGAAGTGACGTTGCATCGGTGAGTAGAATAAATATTAGAGACGATGGACAAGCTGTGGAATCGCTTACACTAGATGAGGGTAAAAAAGCTTTTAAAGAGCTGAAACACAATAAGGCTGCGGGGAAGGACCAGCTCCCGGCTGAACTTCTCAAACATGGCAGTGAGCAGCTTTATGAAGTTCTGCTCCATATTCTGCCCCGTATTCTGTTCAACAGATTGAGACCGCTTGAAGAGTCCTTCTTCGGCGAATTCCAAGCAGGTTTTCGTGAGGGCTGATCAACGACGGATCAAATGTTTACCCTGAGACAAATCCTTGATAAATTCCGGGAGTACAACTTGCAGACACATCATCTGTTTATTGATTGAGGCGGCGTACAATTCAGTGAAACGGAATGAATTATGGCAAGTTATGCTTGAACATGGTTTTCTGGCGAAACTGATACAGCTGATTCGTATAACGTTGGACGGATCGAAATCAAGTGTAAGGGTTTCGGATGAAATATCGATCAATAACTTTTTCTTACTTGATACTTAATGGGCTACAGCTCTTCGATGAACCTACGCCGAATGCAGTATCCTTCTCCACTGGACTCGATCCTGGGCCAATCGCTTCCAGTCGCCCTGAACATTGAGCCCCCCTCAGGTCCTCTTCAACTGCAAAAAGCTAATGAACCCTCGTTGATTGCCAGCGACCATGTACAGGGTGTCTGCAAATTATCCGTACAGATTTTGATAGTTTGCTTCTACAAACCAAAACAGACAATAATGGACTGAATCGGTAGCTATATGGGCATAACAACTCAGCAGGCTGTAACAGATGTATATTCTGAGAACACTGAGCGTCATTTCATGTATAATGAAAATTAAGTTTTGTGAATGCTTTTTTTCGGTTTTCTGAACAAAAAGGAATTGCCTTCCTACTCACTCGATTTGGATTGAATTTATCATTCGGTATGGTGCATCTTGAAATCAACAGCCATCAAAACACCGAACATATTATCGAGACATTTGAAATCATGTCACAATCGTCAAAAATGAGTGAAAAGTATCTGTAATTAGGAAAGCTCTGATCACCGCGTGACTTTATCGAAAAGTATCTGTATAGAAACGTGCGGCCATCGTGATTTTTTTCCAACACGATCGAAGGCGTACAACTCAGGATACAGGGGTCATTTTAATGTGAACAAATTCAGCTTGGTTTATGTAGTCCTATTATAATGACATGCAATGCATGCTGGTTCTTTAATTTATTCCAAAAAATATTTAAAAACCTGTCTTGTTGTACGGATAATTTGCAGACACCCTGTATTTCGTTTTGCTGGTATTGATCGTGAGTCCAATCCTCGCTGTCTCCCTCTTAAAAGGCACAAAAGCCTCTTCCACGGCACGGCGATCAATCCCGATAATATCGATATCGTCCGAAAGTCCCAGGAGCATATGCGATTTTGTGATAAAGGTACCGCTTCTTTGCACACCAGCTCTCCTAATCGCTCTCTCGAGCGCTATATTGTATAGTAGATTCGAGAGTGCATCACCCTGCTTTAATCCATCTAAGGTAACAAATGACGTCGATATTTCATCCGCAACTTTTACACTTGATTTCGATCGATCCGTCCAACGTTATTCGAATCAGCCGTATCAGATTCGCCGGAAAACCATGTTCAAGCACAATTTGCCATAATTCATTCCGTTTCACTGAATTGTACGCCGCCTTGAAATCAATAAACAGATAATGTGTCTGCAAGTTATACTACCGGAATTTATCAAGGATTTGTCTCAGGGTAAACATTTGATCCGTCGTTGATCAGCCCTCACGAAAACCTGCTTGGTCGAAGGACTCTTCAAGCGGGCTCAATCTGTTGAACAGAATACGGGACATAATTGTGTACGCCGAATTAAGGAGAGTTATTCCTCGGTAATTGGCGCACTCCAGTCTGTGCCCTTTCTTAAAGAGAGGGCAAATGAGGCCATCCAACCAGCTAGCAGGCACATCCTCGTCTTCCCATATTTTCGACATAATATGGTGCAGAACTTCATAAAGCTGCTCACTGCCATGTTTGAGAAGTTCAGCCGGGAGCTGGTCCTTCTTCGCAGCCTTATTGTTTTTCAGCACTTTAACAGCTTTTTAACCTCATCTAGTGTATGTGACTCAACAGCTTGTCCATCGTCACTAATATTTATTCTGTTCACCGATGTACCGTCACTTCCACTATTCACAAAGTCTCGAAGTGTTGCTTCCACCTGGCAGCCACTTCGGTTTTATCTTTCAGCAAATTTCCTTCTTGGTAATTGCACATGACGGGAGATGGCGCACGCCATTGACAGTCTCATAAAACCTCCGCATATCGTTCTGCTCCATTCTTTCCTGCGCCTTACTAATAACTTGTTCTTCGTACTCTTTTTTCTTCCTGCGGTGGGTTCGTTTTTCGGCTGCTCTTGCTTCCTTGTACCGATCTCTATTCGATCGGGTACCCGACACCAATATTCGGCTTCTGGCAACGTTCTTCTCGTCTGTCACTCTCTGACACTCCACATCGAACCAACCCGTCCTGGGTCGCTTCTAAGCAGTGCCTACCACTTGTCGTGCTGTTGTGCTCACCGCTCCACTAACGTTGATTGCACTTATCCGTTCGTCGGGCTTCTGGCGGTACTCAGCCGATACTCCTTCCGCCGACAATCGCTGGCTATTGTAACGCATCGTTCGCTGTGATATTTCGTTCTATACAGTTGACAACCGTGATCGAATTTTACTGACAACGAGGTAGTGATCAGAGTCAATGTTCGGACCTCTGAATGGCCGCACATCGATAACATCCGAGAAATGGCGCCCATCCACCAGAACATGGTCTATGTGGTTGCAAGTTTCTCCATTTGGGTGTCTCCAGGTGTGCTTTCGGATATTCTTTCGTGCAAAGTAGGTGCTACTGATGGCCATCCCTCTGGTAGCAGCGACGTTTACTAGCCGTAGGCCGTTGTCATTGGTAGCGGAGAGAAGGCTTTCCCGATCGGTTGGGAGGAAAAAGTCCTATCTACCGACCTGAGCGTTAGCATCTCCGATAACAATTTTCACGTCATGCTTTGGGCACAAGACATTCATAAAACGTGTCCTTCACGTCGTCGAATTTATCGTTTGTCGGTGCGTAAACGTTGATTAGTCTGTAATTGAAGAATTTTCCCCGTATCCTCAACACACAGATTCGTTCGCTAATGGGTTTCCACCGCATCACTCGCTTTATCTGCTTGCCCATCACTACGAAACCAACTCCATGCTCTGCGTTTTCGCCGCCGCTGTGATAGATGTTATATTTGAATGCAGTGTTGGTCATGGGGTCCACGGCTCGGAATTCACGTTCTCCGGATCTGGGCCATCGGACTTCTTGAATAGCGGCCACGTTCACTCCAAACTTCTGCAGTTTGTCAAAAATAACGTTCTCTTTTTCTTCTATCTCCATTTCTCGTGGTATTTGAGAGGCTTCAGTAAGCTACCTTACCGGGGTCGCGTTACCTACATCGCGATGGTGGGGCTGCCACCTTAGTTATAGCTGACGCGATACAGCATTTCGTTAATCAGCCGCTGGGTACCAGGCAGACGCTGTTTTAGCTGCACCTCCTGGTCAGTGATGGGAAATGTCAAAAAAATGTCATGGCAATGCTATTACTAATTTTCTAATAACTTTTTCCAAAAGTCATTTACAGTTCGGATTTTTTGATTGATATGGAGTATTTAAAGAGTCCTAGAACTTTGTCGAACAGATCATTGTTCTAAATACAAAGTGTGAGCCATCAGAGCGAGATTAAAAAAATGTCACGGAATGTCATGACATTAATGTCATTTAACACTAATTCGGCTCTCACGTCGCCAATATCATGTTTAGAGAAATTACCTGTTAGAAAAAGTTTTCGGGACCTTTGAGGGCTACATGTTTACATGTAAAACAAAATTATAAATGACTTGTGAAAAACGTTATTAGCAAATTAGTCTCATGACATCGAAATGACATTTCCCGTCACTGCTCCTGGTGAACAAACGCTCGAGGCGTACCTTCTCCCTAGCTGATTTCAGAAGGACAACAGTGCGCAGGCTGCACTACCAGCTAAGTACACAACCCTTAGCTGGCGGTCTTTTGTCATCGGACGACCCGTGTAAGCGTGAGATAGGAACTATTCACAACAGATTAAAAGCTTTACAATATAAAACTAAGAATGATCTTAGTGCTAAAATAAAAAATAAAATGCATTTTCAGATTCACCGTCCAGTGCTCCATCAGGTGTCGCATCCAAGTCGTAGACCGGAGAAAAAGAAGGCTCTAGCAAAAAAAAAATTGGACGACATCTCACCTGTTCCGTTGCGTAACATACACTCAAGCTGGAAGGCGTTGGGCGTAGAGTTGAAGTCGAAAGCACTGTAGTTGTCATTGAAGCGTAATGACATGTACCGAATAGTTTCGTGCAGCCCATAATTTACGGACAAGAAATTTCGTGCACCTTCCACCGCGTGTACTGCCGTGAATCGCATATTTGTCCCATATGAATAGAAAACCCAGCAAAGATGGGATAGATATGCGATTCACGACAGTACACGCGGTGGAAGGTACAGGAAATGTCTCGTCCGTAGTGTTCTTTCGGGAGAATACATTTGAAGAAAAGCATTTCAGGAGAGTCGATTTCCCCAACAAGAGTTTTAGCCACAAAAACAGCCCGAGCAACACACATGTTTCACATAGATTGCTGCAACTTCTCTGTGACTAGATTCAGTCATAATCAAGTTGCATCAACCAAATTTGCTTCGATTGTGTTCCTTGGGAGCCTGTCAATGGCCCTTTCGGCCAAATGACCCTTTCGATCAAAACGATCAAAACGACTTTCGGCAAAACGACCCTGATGTTGTTCGTTTTTGTTATTGAAATAACTATTGGAACGAGCTTCGGGGTCGAAAATGTACTTGTGTCAGAATACTTGCCTAAACTAGCAAGATCCGAACACAGGAACGGAACGGCTTTGCAGGTATAGATGGCGAAAATACTCGACTGTCTCGTGTGGCTAGGGGGCTCCCATCTTGCTATGTGACGTGCGTTCCGTTGCCAGAAACATTACCGGAGCTCCTACTGCGACGGGGTTGTCAATGAATCCAACGATGGCAGTCCGTTGTCTAGTCGCGGGACTTTGGCTGGTCCCCGAAAATCCCGTTCAGATTGCAGATTCTCAAATTCGTGAAAAAAATCCCATTCGGCCAAATTGATGGTTCTAATGCAGTGTGTTTTAGTTCTTTGTCGATTCCAACTTTGAAAGAGATGAACGCAAATTGCTTGAGATGAGCATCTTTTCTAACTAGCTTTCGGACATCGACTTGATTTTCAATTCGTAGGCAGTTCTAACCATATCTGAAATGTCATCTTCGTTCACATGGGGAGCAATTTTTGATAAGTAGATCCAGAATTTCTCTGGCTGTTTCGCAAAGGTTTCCACAGTCAAGCTTCCCTTTTCAACAAATCTTGTACTGCAAATCCAATCCGCATTAGTGCAAGATATCGGCGTGTTCCTAGAAGCAGTATCACGGAGTCGCTTAGTGCTAGGCCACGGTCGGATACGAGTTAGTCCCGACGGATCAGAATCTTCTTATTATTTTCCACAAGTGACTTGGTCAGTTCATTGATCTCTAGAATGTATTTTTTTTAATTCTACCAAAGATTCATTGATCGATTTCGAAATTGCAATAAATACATCCGATTTACAGAAAATCAAATCGACCACATCTGCATCAGCTTAAAATAGATACGGAGCCTTCTTGATGTACGGAATAAACGTAGTGCCGTCTGATCATCACCTCCTCATCGGCGAAATACGCCTGCGCATTGCGCGGATTCGTCGGCAGGAGGAGAGAGTTGGACAACGGTTCAACACACGTCGACTGGAAGATGCTGCGATGAAACGGTCCATCATTGAAGAACTGGAGACGGGTGCTGCAGATATTCCGGAAGGTGGTAGCGTGGAAGACCAATGGACCGCCATCAAGAATGCCTACATCGCCACCAGCGAGAACAGTCTAGGTGAACTGCACACCCAGAAAAAAACATGAGATCACCGATTAGATCTGGAGGAAGATAGAGGAGCGAATAGAGGCCAAAGTCGCGATAGTGCGATCAAAAACCAGAGGAGCCAAAGTCTTAGCCCGTCAACGAAACTCGGCTCTTGAGAAGGAAGTACAACGATCATGTCGACGGGACAAGCGAGCGTGGGCAGACTCTCTGGCCGACGAAGGAGAGAGAGCCGCAGCAACCGGGGACATTCGCCTCCTCTACGATATCTCACGACGCTTAAGTGAGGCGAAGATGAATGCAACGATGCCTGTGGAAGACGCGAATGATCAGTTATTGACCGACCCAACTGACCAGCTGAAACGCTGGCTCGAGCACTTCGAACAACCTTTTCAAGTGCCAGCCAGGCCACCACCACCTCGGCATGATCTGCCGACGTATAACACGCGTCAATACCGAAGCTCCGAAGTGACCGAAGTGACACTGCAAGAGATTCAAACAGCCAACCAAAGCATGAAATCGAATGAAGTCCCAGGGATCGCATATCAGCCGAGATGCTCAAAGCTGACCCCATGACTTCGATTCAACTACTGCATCGTTTATTTCGTAATATCTGGGACACCGCAACTTTCTCGGTCGACTGGATGCAAGGTATCTTAGTGAAGGTGCCCAAAAAGGGTGACCTGACTGTATGCGATAACTGGCGAGGCATTAGGTCGCTGTGTACTCTTAAACTGGCCCTATAGAAGCATTTAAAATAGCTAGGGGTTTTATCCAGGCTTTTTTCAAAACCATGTCACGATCGGCAAATTCTGTGTTGGACACACTAAAAGCTAATAAAAACAAAAAAAAATGCTATGGTGAGAGAGAGGTTCAAGCGTTACTTCTCTTCTTCAATGGCTCTACATTCCAACTGGAACTTGACCTGCTTTTCAACTATTAGCATTTCCTCAGTTATTAATTGAAAACTGTTCTATGCCCGCCATTGCATGAGTATGTATCTTGTGTGGCAAGTTCAATGGATACACTTTATAAGGATACTTGGATAAGGAAATCGAGAATGTTTCCTACCTGAAAACATTCTAGACCGAACCGAGAATCGGACTCGCCATATCCGGATTGGCAATTCTACGCCTAGGCTACTGGAGACCCAAGCGTTTTATGAAAATAATGTTACAAGGGGATCTAAAATTACGCAATTTGTGAACAGCCCCTTGGTACCTAGTTTTATATGCAATGACAACAGCAACATAGACAACAATCGATCATCAACATAAACAAACAGTATCCGCCCACGGAGTCGCATGCGTGTAAGTATTTCAATGAAATACATATTACAAAGTAACAATTGTACAGCAAAAAGTTGTTTTTTCTCATGATTCATTGGAAAAGTATTAAAGTATGTATGGACTTTTATGAGTTTTCTAATCTTGCTGGAAAAATGACAACGGAAAAAAATGATCAGTGGCCAAACAATTTAAGTTAGATTTGAAATGTGATTGCTATCGATCATAATTTCAATAATTTATGAGTTTATTTACAGTTTAATCACAGCTCAAGATTAACTTTAATTACCCGCTTGTAGCTAACTTTAAAACCATTACAAAATGCGCAATAAAACCACAAATGTCAAACATGACGATTATCTTGGGAAGTCTCATAAAACCAATTTTGAAAACTGTCATGAGGCCAAAGATTTGAATCACTTGGCGGCGGTGACAGAGCCGAACGAGGAGTTGGCTTTATGGTGATCGGGAAGCCGATGAAGCAACCGCATTTGCGTGTTGAGAATGAAGGGCAAATTCTTCAAGTATAGCCTTATGAGCATCTATGCCCCAACGAACGATAAGCCTGATGACGTGAGGGATGAGTTCTATGAAAGCCTTGATAAGGCTTCCGGAGAGTGCCCAACACACGATGTAAAGATTGTCATCGGGGATGCAAATGCTCAGATTGGAAGAGAAAGTTTCTTTCGCCCTGTCATTGGCTCGGAAAGCCTTAGTTAGTCTCGTACATTTACTCTCTAAAACTGCAACTAGAGTATGATAAATCTCAAAATGTTACTTGGGTGATCATATTTTAATAGTTTTGTAAATATTTCCTCCGTAAGAGAAATCTTGCCTTTTTTATATTTTTAAAACGAGTACTGCTAACGTATAAGGCTGTTGATCTTGATCATTTGATAAATTATGGGTTCAATCGCATGCTATAACAAAAACGAGGCAAAGCCTTACAGTTAAGGTCGAAATATGTATCTGTAAAAATACCAAACTTTGTAGAATTAAATAAAATAGTACTAAATTCGTCGAATGACAGAAAATAGAATTATTATAAGATGTCAGAAAGTGATTTTCCTAATTAGATACAATCATAGCTGTGTCTCTGCTTTCATGTTCCGTAGAGCTCTGTAGCTCCGACCATCCGGAAGATGCTCCCAGCCGAACCATACATCGAGCACGACGCCACGCCACACCGCCCCTGACGCCAAAATCCCGGAAACGCAGCTGAAATTCTCTGATCCAAAATCCTAAACTTCATCCATCCTTAAACATTGTGAACCTAACCTCAAGTCACTCTCTCACTAACAGTAAATAAAAAAAAAATCGATTGTACATAATATCACAAAGAATCGTAGCTCCGTAAAGTGTGCTACATGCCTGAGCCTTTCAAATAAATGAATTTGGGAATCATAGCTGACTTGAGCTTGGTCTACGTTTCGCATGCTGAAAAATAGTATCTTCTTCTGGTCTTGTTCTAAGCTGTTTCCAAAAGCATTTGTATCTGAATTCTGAATTCAGATTCACGAGCAACTCTCCGAGAAACGCCAAAGCACTACAAATCAATCCTATTCCGATGGCAATCCAAGCCGGCAACATGTCTTCAAAGTACAACTTAACATTGTATTGATTGATATCCACCTTATTTCTACGAAGCAATCGAATTTGGTACGCGAAGTACGTCCGGCTAGCATCTTGGTGCCACTTCCTTAACAATCCGGCTTCGAAGAAGGCTCGTTCAGTGAAGTAAAACATTTCCATCAATGAATCGAAGTAGGGCACCCAATACAAACAAACGATCATCCCGTTAGTTTCTTCTAAAATGTAGTACCTAGGTTGTTGTTTCTGGAAGTCGTAGTTTACCGGCATCAGTATGCGATCTTCCATATATGCACTGGTGCCATAGTACGCATTCTTTCCGTCCAGGTTATCGACGGGATTGTCAGAAATATCCACCAGCATACCGACAAATCTTTTGTCCTTGAAAATACCAAACTGTGAAACCTTCTCTGCTGCCAACGTCAGTCCCGAATCAGCCAGCTCCTGAATAGTTTTGATTTTCTTCACCAAAGGTTTATCAATCATAAAGGAGATGATCCTCGTTTCGTAAGCATTTATCATCAGGAAGAAAAATATGATCATCGAGAGCAGTATCATTCGCTCCTTCGTCACAGCCCGATGCAGATTGTAACGTTCGAAGCCGCAGACGATGAGAAGTGTTGGATCGTTCTTGAACAGATTTGGATCAACAATGTTGAGAAGCTCAAGCGCAAAGACGGTCACAGCTAGCACGATCCAAGCGGACAGCGTAAATGGCCAAGTGAACATCTCAAACACGTTAAGCTCCCTCGGCATTGGAATGGCGAATACCTGCGTACCTGCATCAACTTCGAATAGCGATCGATGCATATCGTTCGATATCGATTCCAAAGCAATACAATCCATCGAGATAATGACGGCTCCCGATTCGAAGAATTTGGGATAACAATCATTCAACACTCCAAGTTTAGGATCGCACGGGTATTTCACATATTTTGGCGTTGCGTTCAAATAACGAGCAGTTTCTTCCATCCAGCTACTCTTCACAAATGATACGTGGGACCTGCCGCTGTAGGTAATGAATCTCCCTTCCATGTTGTGAAGTATGCTTTTGAACAATTGCCCGGGTTCCAAGTATCGTAGAAAGTCGCTGATCGTTGCGTTGAATCCTACTCGCATGAACATCAGGTTAGTGGACTCGATTAGAATAATTCTGGTGAATTGAGTGGTGAAAAAGATCCACTTGAGTGACATTAGAACAGGATAAGTACAGCAGTCCAACTCAAACAATATCATTATCCTTGTGTTGGGATTCATTTCAAACTGATTGGTGTAAAATTCGGCCTTTTCGTCGTGAACGTTAATCACCACCAGCGATGGGAACCAAGGAAGTCCAGTGCTGTGGCCCAAATGGCTGGAGTCATTGATCACGTACTTGGCGATGTGATTCAGCCGTGGTGAATTGATCAAATCTTGAAAATCATGGTCGAAATGAGTTCCATTGCTGGCGTCAAGAAAGACGCACGAAAAATGCCCGAGATGGTGCTTTGCCAGGTATTCAATGGCAGTGTGGGTGTAGTTTTGCACTTCAGGGGCTATCACCAATAGAACGGGGGTGCACATCAGACTGATAAATAATAGTACTCTTATGGATGGTAGCAGCATGGTAACTTGTCGGTTTCCAGAATAAGATAAATTTATAACGTGGGCTGGACCTATATGAAGGGCAGAGCTAACGAACATACATTTTTAAAGTTAATAGATGCAATGGATGATTTGATTTGTACTGTTATTCATTTTTAAGATAGGAAATACTATACACTAATTACTAATGGGGGGTTCTTTCAACGAGTGAAATATCTAAGTCATTTTTGTGTGTTTAATGCGTTAGAAACGCGAAAGACCGGACACTGTTCTCAATTCTTGTTTCGTAAAGTTATGCTTGACAACGGCGTGATTTGAGAAAATATAATAGAACGGTGTGCAACTCATAACACGTTACTTCTCCCTAGGGACGTTTCGATATTTCCGGTATATTGGAATATGGATATATTGGTATCGGTCATATCGATACTTTCGCGTGTAGATAACGGGTTGTCACTAAAAAAAACGGGAGTTTCAATACTTTAATTATTTTCTGTGAGAACATGAATGCTTTCAGAGAAATAATTCCTCATGTGAACCAATCCTTAGAATATTCAGAAAACTGTGACCCACACACTTTTACTCCAACATGTTCAGTTATAAAACATGCCGTCAAAACAGGAAATACTGCGGCAGGCATTGTACAGTACTTTTAAGGGAACAAAGATCGTAGGAAAAATACACGGTGGACAATTTTAAGCGTGGTAATGTTGCGAAAACTGTGAAAGGATTTTTAGTCTGTTGAGCTCCATTCTATACAAAAGAATGGAAGGTCAAAGACACGAAGCAACTCATCAATAGGATATGAAGCAGCATCCGGAAATGGCATCCGTCCGGAAATGGCATCAAAGGAAATTTATATATCACGCTTCCGAATCTTCCGAGCGTCTTGAAGGGAGACTTTAGAGCCTCTTGAAAGTGGCTTTTGAGCTACTTAAAAGGAGGCTTTTAAACATCTTGAAAGTTGAGTCTCTTACAGGGAAGATTACGAGCATCTTTGAAGGAGGCTTCCATCTTTCTTGAAGGGAGGCTTCCGAGCCTCTTTAAGGAAGGCTTCCGGGCCCGTTGAAAGGTGGCTTCATGAGCCCTTTAGCTCTTGGTAGAAGGCTTCTGATCCTTTTGTAGGGGGGATTCTGAGTATTTTGAAGGGAGGCTTCAGAGCCTTTCAAATGCTGCTTGCAAACCACTTCAACGGGGGCATCTAAGCATCTTAAAAATACGCTTCCAAGCTTCTTGGGAGAAGAATTTCGTGCCTCTTGAAAGGGGGTCCAGAGCCTGTTTATAAGAGACTGCGAATCCTCTTGAATGGAAGCTTCCGAGCATCTTGAACGGAGGCTTTAGAGCTTCTTGAAAGCAGCTTTCGAGCCATTTAAAAGGAGGATTCTGAGCATCATGAAAAAAAGCCAGCCCTCTTGAAGGGAGGCTTCCGGACCTCTTGAAAGTCAGTTTTCGAGACCTTGAAAGCGTGCTCCAAAGCCTCTTGGTAGAAGGCTTTCGAGCCTTTTGTTTCCTTCAAAAAGCCACTTAAAAGGAGGCTTCTGAGCATCTTAAAAGTACGCTTCCAAGCCTCTTGGATGAAGAATTTTGTGCTTCTTGAAGGGAAGCTTACAAGCCTCTTGAAAGGAGACTTCCAAGCCTCTTGAAGGGAGGCTTCCGAGTTTCTTGAAAGGTGGTTTTCGATCCCTTAGAAGGAGGCTTTAGAGTCTCTTGATAGCAGACTTTACAGCCTCTTGATAGGAGGCTTACGAGCCCCTTGAAAGGAAGCTTCCAAGCATCTTGAAAAGGGGCTGCAGAGTCTCTTGAAGGCGGGTTGCTAGCCATTTCAAAGGAGGCTTCTAAGCATCTTGAAAGCTTACGAGCTTATGAGCCTCTTGAAATGAGACTTCCATCCCTCTTGTAGGGAGGCTTCCGAGCATCTTGAGCTTCACCCGAGCAGCACACATGTCGTAGACGAGTTTATGTGACTCATATAGAACCGGAACGAGTCATATATAAGTTGCTCCAACCAAATCGGTCATAATTGTGCTGCTAGGGCAGCCTCTCGAAACCGGCTTTCGAGCCACTTAAAAGGAGGTTTCTGAACATCTTGAAAGTACGCTTCCAAGCCCTTTCTAAGATAAATTTCGTGTCTCTTGAATGGAAGCTTCCGAACCTCTTTAAAAGAGGCTTCCAAGCATCTTGAAGGAAGGCTTGCAAGCCTCTTTAAGGAAGGCTTCCGGGCCTCTTGAAACGCGGCTTTCGAACCGGCGGTTAAGAAACCTCTTGGTAGAAGGCTTCCGATCCTATCGAAGGGAGGCTTTCGAGCATCTTGAAGGGAGGCTTCAGAGCCTCTGGAAAGCGGCTTTTGAGGCACTGAGCATTTTTAAAATACGCCTTCAAGCCTCTTGAGAGAAGAATATCGTGCCTCTTGAAGGGAAGCTTACGAGCCTCTTGAAAGGAGACTTCCATCCCCCCTGAAGGGAGGCTTCCGGGCTTCTTGAAAGGTGGTTTTCGAGCCCTTGAAAGGAGGCTTCTGAGCATCTTGAAGGGAAGCTTTCGAGCCACTTGAAGTTCAGCTTCCGAGCCACTTAAAAGAAGGCTTGTAAGCATTTTGAAAGTAAGCTTCAAATACAGGTGTGCGCCGCCAACAGTTTTTGGCACGTCGTCGCCGCCGGCATTTTTGCATCGGCGCGTCGCCGTTTAGAATTTGTTACGCCGTTGGTCTATAATTTTCCACGCCTATTCAAAATTAAAGAAGTCTGCAGAATTTTCCGTTAAAATAAGGACGATTTATTGAAATTTCCGTAGATTTTTCCGCATTGGCGTAACTAGCCTCGATGCCTAGGAGAGGGGCTATAGCCTCTATTCATCTTCATCTATTTTCTCTAATTTAAGCTTCTTTTGAAAAGTAGGCAGTGGAAATTTTGGCATATTTCTATAAATATACTATCTATCTCTAATGAAGAACAGATGCAACTTTCCTCCAGGGATTCCGACGGGAATCCTCCAAGGATTTCGATGACCAAAGGGAACCTACAGGGATTCTGAAGGCAATCCACCAGGGATTCCGACAAGAATGTTTCAGGGCTTCCAATGAGAATTTATGAACATCCTCCACCATATAGGAATCTCGACTTCCAGGAATACTCCAGAAATTTGAACGGGTATGTTCCAGTGAATCCGACGGAAATGTTTCAGGGATTCCAATGAGAATCTTCTAGATATTCCGAATAGAATCCTCTAGGAATTCTGACGAGAATATTAATGGATTTCGTAGGCAATGTTCCATGGATGTAGGAGCAAATCATCGAATGATTCCGAAGCAATCTGTAGAGGGATTCCGAAAACACCCGTGGAGGGATGCCGAATCAATCCTCCAAAGATTCCGTAAAGAATACTTCAGCGATTCCGAAGGGAATCCTCCATGTATGTTTAAGCAAATCGTTGAAGGATTCCAAAGTAAATCGCCGAGAGAGTCCGAAATTAATCTTCTAGGAATTCCTATGCAAACCGTCGAAGTATTCCGAAGCAATTCGTCGAGGGATACCGAAGCAAATCGTTAGAGGAATTCCGATCGTCGAGAGATTTTGAAGCAAATCATTCAGGGATTTCGAGGCAAAACGTCA
Organism: Armigeres subalbatus; assembly: GCF_024139115.2. Taxonomy (NCBI): domain Eukaryota; kingdom Metazoa; phylum Arthropoda; class Insecta; order Diptera; family Culicidae; genus Armigeres; species Armigeres subalbatus. Next base: position 17,880,618 of record NC_085139.1, on the reverse strand, counting down.
AGAGACTCCGAAATAAATATTCAAGGGATTCTGAAGCAAATCGTCGAAGTATTCTGAAACAAATAGTCAAGGAATTCCGAAGCAAATCTCCCAAAGTTTTCGAAACAAATCTTCGAACGACTCCGGAGGAAATCCGAAGCAAATTAACGAGAGATTCTTAAACAAATCCTCCATGGATTATGAAGGGTATCTCCCACAGATCCCCTTCGCTTAACGATACCGAAACAAATCCAGTGTGAATTCTTCTGGATTCCGATTGGAATACTTCGATGACTCTCAAAGGAATTCTTTATAGATTCCTATGAAACTGTCACTCCAGTCCGTGATGGTTGACCACATGTTTTTGACTTCTAGCAAAGTATCACGTTTGCTTCGATTGTTATTTTAGTAGCTTTCCATTGTTGTTAATATCAAGCTTACTTTGATGCTTTCAAATCGATTAGATATTGCCTGCAAATTTATATCACTGCTAATTATCTTTTCAAATCCTAGGGTGGCTATTTTTTCTAGGAAGGGTTAAGTCCCCCCTTAATTTGGCAATTCGGTCATTTGTCAAGTGCCGCTTGGGCTTGGCTGAATTGGTCACTTTGCCAAAAAAGCCGTGTAGCTGAACAGGTTATTTGGCAGAAAAAGCCGTTTGGCTGCAATGTTTGTTTTGTATTCTAAAAGAAAATTGAAATATTATGAAATATTTTTATTAAAAAAGAAAATTTAATCAATTGTACCTTGTGTATCAGGGTTTATTAAATAAAAAATTATTATAATAAATTTTTTCGTTTTCTGCCAAACGACCATTTCTACCAAACGGCATTTTCGGCCAAATGACATTTTCAGCCAAATAAAATGTTAGGGCAAACAACTTTTTCGGTCAAATTACCAATTCGCCCGAATGAGCCTTTTGGCTGTTGAGCCAAATGTTATTTTTGGTCAAACCATTTCGACCAAATACCTTTCGGACAAACGTTTAATTCGGCCTAATGGAATTTGGCTTGAATTTGGATGACTTTTGACCTACCTACCTATCAACATTTAGTTGTTGGACCAAATGACATTTTTGACCAAATGGCCCTTTCTGTCGAACAACCATTTCGACCGAACGACATTTTTGGCTTTATGACTTTTTCGACCAAACGACCGTTTCAGCCAAACGACGTGTTAGAGAAGAATGTTTTTTCGACCATATTAACAATTTGGCCGTATGTCGCTTTGGCCAAATGAAATTTTTGGCCAAACTGTTTTCCGTTGTATAACCGTTTCCGAAGAATTTTACTTAGAATTCAAATTCCAATGAAAATTTCGACCTATTTGCCGTTGAAATCCATTTTTTATGGATATGTCCACATTTTGAACAATCTCCCGCGGAAAATTTGAATTTCGTGTGAATTTCGAAAAACACTTAACAGCAACTGTGGAAACTTGAAACAATTTTCCTTAGGAATTCCATAGTTCCAAAGAATTCCCAAAACTTCAAAGTAGCAGCCATGGAAAATCTGAAAATAATTTTCAAGTGAATATTTTGGAGAAGCTCAAAGAATTTCTGGGAGAAAATCATCAGATTTTTCCGTCGAAATTCAGAAGATTCTTCCGTTGAAGTCTAGAAAACATCCTGAAAAAAATCTCCAAGAAACGAACGTGAAAAAAACTCCACGCCGATTCACGCCGCCGCCGGCTAAAATGACTTTCGGCGTGACGCCGCCAACCACCGCTGCCGCCGACCAAAATTCTGGCAAACGCCGCCGCCGCCAATTTTTGGACCGGCGCACACCTCTAGCTTCAAAGTCTTTTGAGAGAAGAATCCCGAGCGTCTTCAAGGGAAGTTTCCGATCCTTTTTTCGAGCTTTTCGAAAAAAATAGGAGGCTTCCGTACCATCAGACTTTAGATTTTACTTCAGAAGCATTTTGTTAACATATTATTCAATATTTTGTTTCGAATAGGCAGATTGCATTGAAGATTTTTATAATTTGTTCATTCAGCGTTTTGTCCTTCTAATCATTTGTCGTACAGCCCTTCATATGCCTTGCTGGTTTTGGAGAGTATATAAGGGTGTGGAAGTACGAGATCCATTCGACGAGATGGCCCTTCAATGTATGCACGAAGGTGGAGCAGTGGTAGCCAGGCGTCTTTCCGCCTGCGAAGAGAACCGCAGGGGACGCAGATTGTCAAGATATAGTTACCGCGCACCAAATCCAACAAAGTGGTCAACGTGGGTAAGCTGAAAGTTGACTTGGGCAGCATGTCCACAAGTGCTGACGCTGCCTCGATAGTATTTGCGAGCACGGATGTCGTTATCCTGATGGATTGCAAGCCAGAGTGTGCGACAGAGTGGGGAAGGCGCTGTATTAACCAGAGAGTGCAAACCCTAACCGAGCTGGACATCGGGAGAGACAGCGAAGGCTCCTTCAAGCGAAACGGAGCGGAATCGATAATAGACGTAAGTGCAAGTATGGCCGGTGACTTACGGTGGAGGGCTTACTCATACGACCATCCACAGTGACTATTTGACTATCCCGTACAGGTTGAGCAGCGAGGCAGAGGAAGAAAGCCTACAACGCGAGCATGGCAATTCGCCCACTGGACAGTGGGACCTCAAATGAGGTTTGAAGGCAGCCACGGTAGGCTGAGCGGTGACGGTTGCGGTTCTTCCACGAGTGTGTGACGCTATCATGTCGAGGAATATGCGACCGCGGAATTGGTGGCCACCGGTATACTGGTATGGATAGAGCAAATTGCAGCTCTTCGAGCAACCTACCTTACAACTAGAAGTAGATTGCAAAGATCTCGCTCGGTGGAAGTAAGGGAGAAACGTATTGAGCTATTCACAGCGGCGAAGTTGACTCTAAACGATGCCGTAAAAGAGAGCCTGCTTCGATAGACTGTGGCAAGGCGGCTACTCGAACTCCAGGGGCGACCCCTATCGGGTAGTGATGGGCAAAACAAAAATGCATTGGCTCCTCCCGAGCAATACACAACAAGACTGAAGATGATAGTTGAGGTACTATTCCCGCATCATGGCCCAACTCAATGGCCGCCAGTAACGAGGGTAGATGCAGCCGGCGAAGATGTGGCAAGGGTGATGGTAACTACTGGAGAAGTTAATTCCGAACAGGCTTTCGCTGTATGCGCTGTATGTGGTTAGCACTGCAGAGGCTGCCAGCCAATGCAAACGATGCGATATCCGTTACTGTGCCGTGATCATATTCAACATGCACAATGCATTCAACAATGCATGCTGGGATGAGATCGCGAACTCGTTGCTTCGGCTGGGAGCCAGATTCTGGATAGTTACTCCCAGAGTCGAGTACAGATATACCAGACAGAGGAAGGCTTGACTAGCGCCCCCATCACGGGAGATGTCCCACGAGAAGTCAAAAGTTCGACCTGCAGCCTACTCGATCAGTCTCGTCGAGGAATGGTTGCGCAGCAAGAAGCTACACCTGGCGCATCATAAAGCGAAGATGATAGTCGTCAACCACCGGAAATCGGTGCAGGAGGTGATGTCCAACGACAAGCTGAGCTTCAAAATCATGTCGACTACACCGGCATGCGCACGTCCACGGCAAAAGCTGCACTATCGAGAAAGCTAGTGAACAGCTTTAGGGTGTAGCCGCAGAGCGTTGCATCACGGCCGGTTACGATGGAGCTTCCGCTGTCGGGAAACAAATTATGGGATTCGGATAAGCCGTTGGGGACTATCCGAATCGTTTGCGATCGCGATTGATGCGGGAGCTGAATGACTTAACGACTAAGTTGGGAGCTGAATTGCTCAAATGCAATGAAAATCGTTAATCAGAGTAGGCTGGATCCACGGTAGAGGACTAGTTGAGTAGATCACGGTGCACGAACGCTTCGGGTCGTTGGAACACCACAGAACCGGAAGCTTTGGATGGACCTCGACACTCGTCTGATCACCTGTTGAAGTGAGAATGTGCGTAGGATTTGAGCTGATCTATGAATATGCGGACCGGTGAAAGAGTAGTGTTGGTAACGTAAGAGCCTTCGTAATCAATATTTTCTGCAATGTTATGGATTTTATTTGTTATCGTATCGGTCTTAGATTATCATGAAATTATTTTCACAAGCTGGTATTATGGATATATGAGCAACAAATAAATTTAAGAATCCGGGTCGTATATCTTTTCAGAAAGCTACCGATCTAAATTTTCTCACGAAATTCTCTTCCCATAAAAAACTAATTAGAAAATCCGAAAAAAAAACTGTCCGAGCCTGCGGATTTTTTAAATATTTTTGATAATTGAACTTTGAATCCATAAAATATTAAAACATTAAGTTATAGTCAAATTTTGAGAAATTTTCCGATGTTTACATGGCGCATGTGGTAATTTAGTCATTGATTAGTGTGTCGCACTTTGGCCTTGCAACAATGTTGTTTAGCTATCCTGTCAAACATAGCTTTTGTTGGTAATTTGAGTATCATGGATTAAATATCCGTAAGATTTTAAGGGCTGCATAGTGCATGATTCAGCTAGGACTGGTGTCCATCAGTTACCAGCAAGTCATGACTCTGCATTCCTTCCTGTCAGATCTCCGTGGTGTGCACACTCTATTTCTCAGTTTACATTCCAGAAACTGGTAAATTCTGGATGGCTAATTCACTTTTTATTGAGTAAAGTTTTGATATTGAACTCAACTGTCAAGCTGTGAGACATAAACATTCTCAATAACATAACTGAGTCACTAACGAAAGATCATCTATTGACTGCTCTTAGGCTATTTTTGTTTTGAATTTTTTAGCATTGAACTAATGACGCATATTGTTTCTACTTACAGGTAATGACGAATTTTAAATTTACTGATTATCATCTTCATATCGTGAGTATTCTTCATATTGTGAGTATTACATCAATCTAAATATGGCATCGCATAAATCCTGTCAATTATTCATCAAACAATGTTTTGTAATCAGTGGAGTGAACATTATATCGCGCTCGATTTCAAAATTGTTACTCCCACTTAACTTCATGACTAGTGACCGATTATCAACTTCGTGGTTATATATCTGGATCAATGATGTTTCAAACCAATTTTTTGCGTTTTCGGGGTATTGCAAATAAAGAATTCAGATTTGCTTTTATACATTCTCAGCAGCTCAGCGCTTTTCTCCTTGAAACGACTTGTCTCGTATCAATTTGCCCTGAAATTCACGACTACATCGTTTCGATAATGGAACACTTGGAACAACATGCAATCATTCGGTTTGAATGCAATTGCTACGACCTCACCGACGACCACTCATTCGACCATGGATTCGATGAGCTGATTCCATCCAGAAATCCGGTTCGGATTCCATTCGAAATCCGGTGCGAATTCCATCCGAAATCTGGTTCGGATTACGGATGGAATCCCAACCGGATTCCGGATGGAATCCTAACCGGATTCCGGATGGAATCCCAACCGGATTCCGGATGGAATCCCAACCGGATTCCGGATGGAATCCCAACCGGATTCCGGATGGAATCCCAACCGGATTCCGGATGGAATCCCAACCGGATTCCGGATGGAATCCCAACCGGATTCCGGATGGAATCCCAACCGGATTCCGGATGGAATCCCAACCGGATTCCGGATGGAATCCCAACCGGATTCCGGATGGAATCCCAACCGGATTCCGGATGGAATCCCAACCGAATTCCACATGGAATCCCAACCGGATTCCGGATAGAATCCCAACCGGATTCAGGATAGAATCCCAACCGGATTCCGGATGGAATCCCAACCGGATTCCGGATGGAATCCCAACCGGATTCCGGATGGAATCCCAACCGGATTCCGGATGGAATCCCAACCGGATTCCGGATGGAATCCCAACCGGATTCCGGATGGAATCCCAACCGGATTCCGGATGGAATCCCAACCGGATTCCGGATGGAATCCCAACCGGATTCCGGATGGAATCCCAACCGGATTCCGGATGGAATCCCAACCGGATTCCGGATGGAATCCCAACCGGATTCCGGATGGAATCCCAACCGGATTCCGGATGGAATCCCAACCGGATTCCGGATGGAATCCCAACCGGATTCCGGATGGAATCCCAACCGGATTCCGGATGGAATCCCAACCGGATTCCGGATGGAATCCCAACCGGATTCCGGATGGGATCCCAACCGGATTCCGGATGGGATCCCAACCGGATTCCGGATGGGATCCCAACCGGATTCCGGATGGGATCCCAACCGGATTCCGGATGGGATCCCAACCGGATTCCGGATGGAATCCCAATTGGATTCCGGATGGAATCCCAACCGGATTCCGGATGGAATCCCAACCGGATTCCGGATGGAATCCCAACCGGATTCCGGATGGAATCCCAACCGGATTCCGGATGGAATCCCAACCGGATTCCGGATGGGATCCCAACCGGATTCCGGATGGGATCCCAACCGGATTCCGGATGGAATCCCAATTGGATTCCGGATGGGATCCCAACCGGATTCCGGATGGGATCCCAACCGGATTCCGGATGGAATCCCAATTGGATTCCGGATGGAATCCCAACCGGATTCCGGATGGAGTCCCAACCGGATTCCGGATGGAATCCCAACCGGATTCCGGATGGAATCCCAACCGGATTCCGGATGGAATCCCAACCGGATTCCGGATGGGATCCCAACCGGATTCCGGATGGGATCCCAACCGGATTCCGGATGGAATCCCAATTGGATTCCGGATGGAATCCCAACCGGATTCCGGATGGAATCCCAACCGGATTCCGGATGGAATCCCAACCGGATTCCGGATGGAATCCCAACCGGATTCCGGATGGAATCCCAACCGGATTCCGGATGGAATCCCAACCGGATTCCGGATAGAATCCTAACCGGATTCCGGATGGAATCCCAACCGGATTCCGGATGGAATCCCAACCGGATTCCGGATGGAATCCCAACCGGATTCCGGATGGAATCCCAACCGGATTCCGGATGGAATCCCAACCGGATTCCGGATGGAATCCCAACCGGATTCCGGATGGAATCCCAACCGGATTCCGGATGGAATCCCAACCGGATTCCGGATGGAATCCCAACCGATTCCGGATGGAATCCCAACCGGATTCCGGATGGAATCCCAACCGGATTCCGGATGGAATCCCAACCGGATTCCGGATGGAATCCCAACCGGATTCCGGATGGAATCCCAACCGGATTCCGGATGGAATCCCAACCGGATTCCGGATGGAATCCCAACCGGCTCCCGGATGGAATCCCAACCGGATTCCGGATGGAATCCCAACCGGATTCCGGATGGAATCCCAACCGGATTCCGGATGGAATCCCAACCGGATTCCGGATGGAATCCCAACCGGATTCCGGATGGAATCCCAACCGGATTCCGGATGGAATCCCAACCGGATTCCGGATGGAATCCCAACCGGATTCCGGATGGAATCCCAACCGATTCCGGATGGAATCCTAACCGGATTCCGGATGGAATCCTAACCGGATTCCGGATGGAATCCCAACCGGATTCCGGATGGAATCCCAACCGGATTCCGGATGGAATCCCAACCGGATTCCGGATGGAATCCCAACCGGATTCCGGATGGAATCCCAACCGGATTCCGGATGGAATCCCAACCGGATTCCGGATGGAATCCCAACCGGATTCCGGATGGAATCTCGACTGGATTCCGACTGGATTCCGGATGGAATCCCAACCGGATTCCGGATGGAATCCCAACCGGATTCCGGATGGAATCCCAACCGGATTCCGGATGGAATCCCAACCGGATTCCGGATGGAATCCCAACCGGATTCCGGATGGAATCCCAACCGGATTCCGGATGGAATCCCAACCGGATTCCGGATGGAATCCCAACCGGATTCCGGATGGAATCCCAACCGGATTCCGGATGGAATCCCAACCGGATTCCGGATGGAATCCCAACCGGATTCCGGATGGAATCCCAACCGATTCCGGATGGAATTCTAACCGGATTCTGGATGGAATCCTAACCGGATTCTGGATGGAATCCCAACCGGATTCCGGATGGAATCCCAACCGGATTCCGGATGGAATCCCAACCGGATTCGGATGGAATCAACCGGATTTCGGATGGAATCCCAAACGGACTCGGAATGGAATCCCAAACGGATTCCGGATGGAATCAACCGGATTCCGGATGGAATCCCAACCGGATTCCGGATGGAATCCCAACCGGATTCCGGATGGAATCCCAACCGGATTCCGGATGGAATCCCAACCGGATTCCGGATGGAATCCCAACCGGATTCCGGATGGAATCCCAACCGGATTCCGGATGGAATCATAAACGGATTCCGGATGGAATCCCAACTGGATTCCGGATGGAATCCCAACTGGATTCCGGATGGAATCCCAACCGGATTCCGGATGGAATCCCAACCGGATTCCGGATGGAATCCCAACCGGATTCCGGATGGAATCCCAACCGGATTCTGGATGGAATCCCAACCGGATTCTGGATGGAATCCCAACCGGATTCCGGATGGAATCCCAACCGGATTCCGGATGGAATCCCAACCGGATTCCGGATGGAATCCCAACCGGATTCCGGATGGAATCCCAACCGGATTCCGGATGGAATCCCAACCGGATTCCGGATGGAATCCCAACCGGATTCGGATGGAATCCCAACCGGATTCCGGATGGAATCCCAACCGGATTCCGGATGGAATCTCAACCGGATTCCGGATAGAAACCCAACCGGATTTCGGATGGAATCCCAACCGGATTCCGGATGAAATCCCAACCGGATTCCGGATGGAATCCCAACCGGATTCTGGATGAAGTCCCAACCGGATTCCGGATGGAATCTCAACCGGATTCCGGATGGAATCCCTACCGGATTCCGGATGGAATCCCTACCGGATTCCGAATGAAATCCCAACCGCCAGCTTAAATAGAAGCAGCAAAGTTGACCATAAATAAATGATAAAATTTCAATTCCTATTTGGCTGACGCTAGCCATATTGCACACTAATGATATCGGCTGACATTTCTTCATTGGCATACTCACCAATATTTGCAAGAAGAATACAGCATCCAGATAAATCGGCGAAGAGAGTGTTTTCTCGGGAGAGAGTTTAAACCAAGCAGAAGCGTGGTGTTCAGAGACTCGGGAGGAAGAAGGCAGTTGATGTGTAACCCCGCTAGACTAGGAGTAAAACGAACCTGGGTACGAAAGCCTCCTAAGGCCGCGGCTTAGTGAATACGCATCAGAAAAGCCAAGAAAATGTGCCAGACACGGTGGCCCAAAGACCGTGATTGGCCCAAGTTTTGACGCTCGACCAACCATCAACATCTTGGCATGAACCGCCAAGGATGCAACGGGTTGTAGAAGCCATCCGAAGCAAGAAATCCGACAAGGCTCCGGGGGTCAATTGCATATCACCAGAGATGCTCAAAGCTGACCCCATGATATCTTCGTAAATGTTGCATAAACTATTTTGCAATAACTAGAACACCTCGACTTTTCCGGCCGACTGAATGCAGGGCGTACCTAAAAAGAGAGTTGACAGTGTGCGACAACTGGCAGGGCATCGTGCTGCCCAGTAAACCACATATCGTATATGAAATGATAAATTGTATCGCATATATTGCTATTTTCTTTCACATTCGTATATGACTGCTTAAAAAGATGACTAAAATATGAATAATATTGTATATGATACCTGCGTATGCAATATTTACGATTGCGTTTATGAAAGTCATAAACCTATATAAACAATATCAATTTTATCGGATCAAATCGGAAATATCGTTTATGTATACAAATATTGTCATGCAAATCATATACCGATGTGCGTTGTACGTATACAGCTTCCACCTTCTGCGTGTTGAGCACTGAACCTTACCGATTTTAATTTCAAAATTACTTACTTTACTCCATCCGATCTGCCAAAATTCCAATTATAGCCGGTGTGATTTTGTGCTGCCAACCATTATCGCTCAATATCTGCGAACAACTAAAATGTAATTGAGCTGTAAACACAGCTCGAAAGTAAACACGGTGAAAGACATTACTGATGTTGACATTTCAGAATCGTTTATACGTGGGTTGAATCGTTTGGAATGATGCGCAATCGTTGTTATGTACGAACATTATCAGGATAATCATAAGTTGTTATCATATACGATTCAAGCCACATTTGTACGTACAACAACAAGGCATCCGAATCGTATCAATGTAGTTCATATCGTACACTGAAGCTCTTGTCAATAATAAATCTCCATCTAGATTATGATTGTCAAAATGTTGCTGCTTTTCAAGAGTTGCTGAGTGGAGCAAGGGTAGAGCACCAGCCTTTAGTTCCAGAGGTCAAATGTTCGAGACAGGGTTGTTACCATTTATTTTTTCAAATATTCACTAAGTCGTATAAATGATCATGAAAACTCGAGAAAGTCCTTCTTTAGCACGTATATGGCCTCCACTTTAGTAGGTATATAGCGATTCGGTGCATTATATACATAACATCTTATGTGTATATGATGACCTACATATATCAACAGCAATAAGTATAAAAATGTTGACTGGGTGATGTTATCAATATTCTGTGCAAAGGTATCCTAAGCCAGATACAGAAGGAGATAGACTCGACACTCGACTCTCCGACGCAAGCAGTATTTCGCTCCGGAAGATCAATTCTGGACTATATTCTACACCCTAAAGTAAGTCAACGAATTCCGAGAGTTCCTCTATTTGCTATTATTTGAGCTTCGTCTTTCTTCTCCCTCGAAATCCTTCTGAATACTTTAATTATAAATGATGGGACGGGGGGATTTTGGTCCCATATGGTACTTATAGGCAGGCATTCTATGTCGAGTATTATCGCAAATTTTCTTTAATTATTATTTTATTTATTCAGACTAAGGCCGAAGTGGTCTAAGCGGTTTATAAGAGTCTTCTCCATTCGGCTCGGTCCATGGCTACACGTCGCCAACCACGCAGTCTACGGAGGGTCCGCAAGTCATCTTCCACCTGATCGATCCACCTTGCCCGCTGTGCACCTCGCCTTCTTGTGCCCGTCGGATCGTTGTCGAGAACCATTTTCACCGGGTTACTGTCCGACATTCTGGCTACGTGCCCGGCCCATCGCAGTCGTCCGATTTTCGCGGTGTGAACGATGGATGGTTCTCCCAACAGCTGATGCAATTCGTGGTTCATTCGCCTCCTCCACGTACCGTCCGCCATCTGCACCCCACCATAGATGGTACGCAGCACTTTCCTTTCGAAAACTCCAAGTGCGCGTTGGTCCTCCACGAGCATCGTCCAGGTCTCGTGTCCGTAGAGGACTACCGGTCTAATTAGCGTTTTGTAGATTGTCAGTTTGGTACGGCGGCGAACTCTATTCGATCGGAGCGTCTTGCGGAGTCCAAAGTACGTACGATTTCCAGCCACTATGCGTCTCCGAATTTCTCTGCTGGTGTCATTTTCGGCAGTCACCAGTGAGCCCAAGTACACAAATTCTTCTACCACCTCGATTTCGTCACCACCGATGCAAACTCGCGGTGGGTGGCTCACATTGTCTTCTCTTGAACCTCTGCCTATCATGTACTTCGTCTTCGACGTGTTGATGACTAGTCCGATCCGCTTAGCTTCCCTCTTCAGTCTGATGTAGGCTTCCTCCATCTTCTCAAAGTTACGTGCCATAATATCTATGTCGTCGGCGAAACCAAATAGCTGGACGGACTTATTGAAAATTGTACCACTCGTGTTAATCCCTGCTCTTCGTATTATCCCTTCCAAAGCGATGTTGAATAGCAAACACGAAAGACCATCACCTTGCCGTAACCCTTTGCGGGTTTCGAAGGGACTCGAGAATGCCCCTGAAACTCGAACTACGCACATCACCCGATCCATCGTCGCTTTGATCAATCGTGTCAGTTTATCCGGAAAACCGTGTTCGTGCATTAGCTGCCATAGCTGGTCCCGATCGATTGTATCATATGCGGCTTTGAAGTCGATGAATAGATGATGTGTGGGCACGTTGTATTCGCGGCATTTCTGCAGTACTTGGCGAATGGCGAACACCTGGTCCGTGGTGGAGCGTTCGCCCATAAAACCCGCCTGGTACTGCCCCACGAACTCCCTTGCAGTTGGTGCTAGGCGACGGCATAAAATTTGGGAGAGTACCTTGTAGGCGGCGTTCAGCAATGTGATTGCGCGGTAGTTGCTACAATCCAGCTTATCGCCCTTTTTGTAGATGGGACACACGACACCTTCCATCCACTCCTGCGGAAAAAACTCCCTCCTCCCAAATCTTGGTAATGACCCAGTGCAGCGCTCTATCCAGTGCTTCACCACCGTGTTTAGATAGCTCTCCTGGTAGTTGGTCAACCCCAGAGGCTTTGTTGTTCTTCAGCCGGCCAATCTCCTCATGGATTTCCTGGAGATCCGGAGCCGGTAGAATTATGTCCTGCGCGCGTTCTCCTAGGTCCATCACCATACCGCCATCTTCGTCTGCCACATCGCCATTCAGGTGCTCTTCGTAGTGCTGCCGCCACCTTTGGATCACCTCACGCTCGTTCGTAAGAAGGTTCCCGTTTATGTCCTTACACATATCAGGCTGTGGCACGTGGCCCTTACGTGAACGGTTTAACTTCTCATAGAACTTTCGTGTGTTATTAGCGCGGTACAGTTGCTCCGTTTCTTCACGGTCTCGATCTTCCTGCTGGCGCTTTTTCCTCCGGAAAATAGAGTTTTGTCTGTTCCGCGCCTGTTTATATCGTGCCTCGTTCGCCCTCGTGCGGTGTTGCAGCAATCTCGCCCATGCTGCATTCTTCTCTTCCACTAACTGCTCACATTCGCCGTCATACCAGTCGATTCTCTGATCCGGGGGCACCGTGCCTAGTGCAGCGGTTGCGGTGCTACCAATGGCGGATCGAATATCTCTCCAGCCATCTTCAAGAGACGCTGCGCCTAGCTGCTCTTCCGTTGGAAGTGCCACTTCCAGCTGCTGCGCGTATTCTTGGGCTAGTCTACCGTCTTGTAGCCGCCCAATGTTAAGCCGCGGCGTCCGACTTCGACGCGTGTTGTACACCGTCGAGAGTTTTGAGCGCAGGCATACTGCAACGAGGTAGTGGTCGGATTCAATATTCGCACTGCGGTAAGTGCGGACATTCGTGATGTCGGAGAAGAATTTACCGTCGATTAGAACGTGATCGATTTGGTTTTCCGTTTCTTGGTTAGGTGATCTCCATGTGGCCTTGTGGATATTTTTGCGAGGAAAGAAGGTGCTTCGGACTACCATTCCGCGGGAGGCTGCGAAGTTTATGCATCGTTGGCCGTTGTCATTCGATACGGTGTGTAGACTATCCGGTCCGATGACCGGTCTATACATTTCCTCCCTTCCTACCTGTGCGTTCATGTCACCGATGACGATTTTAACGTCCCGCAGTGGGCATCCATCGTATGTCTGCTCCAGCTGTGCGTAGAACGCTTCTTTCTCGTCGTCGTCGTTTCTTTAAGTGATTTTTTTAATAAGAATATAAATTCATCGTTACTTGTCCTTATTAAATCTAGATCAAACTTAATTTTTTATTGTGGATTGTGGATAATTTACAAAATGCATTTCCATTAGTGATGAGCTACACATAAGCATTCACCACATTCGACTTTACATTCGAGTGTGAAACAATGCTACCGTTGGTATTATCCCTCACTTTGTTCATTCTCCAGCTTGCACCAACTCTCTCCGATATATCACCAAAGGTCCAGAATTATACCGTAACCGTCATTGAGTACCTATCGGACCACCTGCCGGGACGATTTTCGTGCATATTCATAGACGTTGGCAACAAAACCTATTTCGATCCCGACTTCAAAGACCTGATCGTGTCCCCTCGATTGGACCACATCGCCAGATACGTTTTAGATGATTCGTCTCAGTTGAACGAGGAAAACAACTATCCACGATCACCGTCACTGTTGGTGATCAACGTGCACGTCGATAAGTTCAATTTCCATATTAGTCAATACGGAATTGACCCCAATACGAGAATTCTGATTCTGTTCGAAATGGAATTTGTCGATTCTGTCATAACGTCAATTTTGTACTTTTTCCGGGGCACTCAATTCCCACTGATGGCTTGTATCGCGTCACCCGACATGATTTTCGTACAAGTTGGTTTGGACGGTGAACTAGGAGGGTTCCTGGTGTATGTTGCTCCAGAGCATTTGTTCGTGAACATTCTGCACGATTTGAATGGCAGAGCTATTAGATACAGCGTCCGAACTCGGTGGACCGATAGAGACAGGAATTGGATGGAGGGAACTGCACAGTATCTCAATGGAACATCGAAATACGTCGAAGACCCATGCGACAAGAGGCTTGATGTGTTGGATGATTGTTTCCGCAGATTCATGATATCGCAGAAAATAATAATATCGATGGATTGTTTGGTAATGTCGGATATAAGCCGGATAATGCACGGATCGCTGCTATTCGGAGTCATCCCTGCGAGGAAAGGATTCGCAATTCCAATGCCAAGAATGGTCAACGTGTTGGAAATGTTTTTTTGGCCATTTTCATTGGCCGCCTGGATTTTGCTTGCCTTGACCGTAGTCGCACTGGAACTAATCAACATTGCTATTCCAAATCTTTTTGAAAACGACCCCACGATGCTCGCCATATGTGGATTCGAGCGCTACAATTTGCACAAGGCAAATACCAAGGAGAGGTTGGTTATTCTTTCAATGATCATATTTTTCTTTCTTATGACGAACGCTTACGAAACACGAATCATTTCGTTTATGATCGATAAGCCTTCAATTAGAAAAATTGAAACCATCCAAGAATTGATTGACTCCGGAATACAGCTTGCAGCGGAGAAAGCCGCCCATCCAGGAATTTTCAACGACAGTCCGTTCAAACATATATTGTTGGATACTTCGAACTCCGATGCTCGCTGGGTCGATGACCTGGACGGTAAGAATGCGTACTACGGAGATGCTGATTACCTGGCACTTCGGGTCCGAATGCCGATGAATTATGACTTCGCCAAAGATCGTCCGACATACTACGTTTTGGCGGAGACCGACGGATTGTACACGTGTTGCCTGCATTCAGTGCCCCACGACTCGCTGTTGGACATATTGCACTATACTATGAGGATTTTCTTCGAAGCAGGTTTGCTGGACAAGTGGCAGCAGGATGATAACCACGAATTTTTTAATTTACAAACAAAATATTTACGGGGAGAAGGAAAGCTTTCGGCAATCAGTCACATTAGTTTGAACATCGGAGATGTGCTGCCAGCATGGATTGCTATAGTAGTGGGACTACTTTTCAGTAGTTTGGCATTTATGGTAGAATTCGCAGTGAAATTGGCAAGTATACGAAAGTTACAGCAAATGAGAAGATCAAATTTGAATATAAAGTACTGGTAGGCATCTCAACCACTCCTAACCGATTTTTATGTATAAAACAAATGAAAATGTGTTATATTTTTAAGAAATGCACACTTTGTACAATGACATGCAAACTGTATTTGGACTAACTGAGGAAACATCCACTGCTGTTACTTGCTACCTTCTAATGGAAATATTGGTCGTTGTTCAAGAAGGCAGGTACTGCCTCATGTAGAATGAAGTCTAACAAGAACTAAATAACTTCCTATGAAATTAATAAATAGGAATTCAAAAATATCTCAATATATCCCCTACAACTTGTCAAGAATTGTCAAGAATCAGCAGCGGTGATATTTAACACATTAACATCCGAAGGAACATTAGTGACGTGCGATAATGATGTTACCCGCGAGGTGAAAAGGCGTATTGCAGCTGCAAATAGGGCTTATTACGGACTTCGTAACCAGCTTAAGTCCCGTAGTCTGCAAACGAAAATAAATCTCGCGCTGTATACTACTTTGATTCTTCCGGTGGCTTTATACGGCCATGAAACATGGACGTTAAAGGAGCCTGATCGGAGAGCTTTCGGAGTGTTTGAGCGTAAGGTGCGGTATCTGGCGGCGTCGCATGGATCACGAGTTGTACCAGGTGTATAAAGTGTTGAATATTATAAAGCTTATTCAACACGGCAGACTACGGTGGGCTGGTCACGTTGTTCGTATGCCGGGAGAACGTCATGAACAATAATCCGGAATCCGCTTCCAATTCCATCCGGAATCGTTGGGATTTCATTCGAAATCCATTTAGAATTCCATCCGGAATCCGGTTGGGATTCCATTCGGAATCCGGTTGGGATTCCATTCGGAATCCGGTTGGGATTCCATTCGGAATCCGGTTGGGATTCCATTCGGAATCCGGTTGGGATTCCATTCGGAATCCGGTTGGGATTCCATTCGGAATCCGGTTGGGATTCCATCCGGAATCCGGTTGGGATTCCATCCGGAATCCGGTTGGGATTCCATCCGAAATGCGGTTGGGTTTCCATCCGGAATCCGGTTGGGATTCCATCCGGAATCCGGTTGGGATTCCATCCGGAATCCGGTTGGGATTCCATCCGGAATCCGGTTGGGATTCCATCCGGAATCCGGTTGGGATTCCATCCGAAATCCGGTTGGGATTCCATCCGGAATCCGATTGGGATTCCATCCGGAATCCGGTTGGGATTCCATCCGGAATCCGCTTGGGATTCCATCCGAATCCGGTTGGGATTCCATCCGGAATCCGGTTGGGATTCCATCCGGAATCCGGTTGGGATTCCATCCGGAATCCGGTTGGGATTCCATCCGGAATCCGGTTGGGATTCCATCCGGAATCCGGTTGGGATTCCATCCGGAATCCGGTTGGGATTCCATCCGGAATCCGGTTGAGATTCCATCCGGAATCCGGTTGGGACTTCATCCAGAATCCGGTTGGGATTCCATCCATCCATCCAGAATCCGGTTGGGATTCCATCCATCCATCCATCTTTGGTGCCTTATCACATTCATGCGCCTTGTGCCCTTCCTCACCACAACGACGACACAGGTTGCTACGGTCTGGGCCCTTACAGTTGTAGGACTTATGTCCCAACTCTAAGCACCGATAGCACCTGTCCACTGAAGGCGGCTGGAGTTTGCTCACTGGGCATACTGACCAGCCGATCTTCAACTTCCCTCGCTCCATTACCTTTTTGGCTTCCGCAACCGGTAACCTAAGGTAGGCTACCTGCGTGCCAAAGGGACCGCCTCGACGCCCTTCGGGCTCCTCTGCACCCCGATCTGCTCCACCCAGTCGACGTTTGGCCTTTACGGTTGCACGTCGTTTGGCTTTGCTCTGAGCGCCTTCGCCGGATTGCTGCCTGAGCCGTTTCGGGTTAGGCGCAGTCTTTCATTAGCCGTCAAGGCGAAATCAATCGCCTCTTGGGCCATGGGTGCTCCTCCAAGGAAGGAGAAGGCATCGATCAGCGCAAGTCAGGAAAAGGCATCTGAGCCTACTCCCACCCAGCAGGCAAAGCTTGGTGGAAGGATTGGACAGCGTGCTACAAGGCCCGCCACGGTTTTAGGGGACGGAAAACAGCCTAGCCATTAGCTTACTCGCCGTTTCGAGTCAGTGTCACCCGGCTCTACTAAGAGAGTAGAATATCAGACTGCCAGCCCTCGCTTTCATATTATTACTATATCCAAGACAAGGTCCGTTAACACGCGGCCAGAATGCCATAATCAGGATGTTGCTGGCATTGATCCTGATGTGCCAATTGGCACTCCTTGGGCTCCTGTGCGCTTTGAGCGGCACACGGTCGCTTTGATAGGGCCTGCTTATGGACACATGCAGCTTTTTTTAGAGGTTTAACAGAGCCCGCTGCCAAGCCCCACCACGTCCTAGACAGGCCCCCTAACTCGCAGAGGCCGTGGGGAGCGGTCGTTAAGCCCTTGGACATAGTCCCTGCTGCCCCGATATCGATCTCTCGAGCTGGTCTGACATAGCTGGTTTGAACTTGTGCTTAACGTTTTCCAGTGCCGCTTCCTACTTGGAGCTGAGCTCAACAAGTTCAGGTGGGTTACTGTCCGTATTCTCGTCCACATCTACAAGGAACAGAATGTCTGAACCCTGTGAGATGCAAAGATCAAAAGCAGAGAAAAAGTCCATTCCTGCAATACAATCTACTGGAAGGTTCTTAACAATGGTGGTCTCTACGATTTTGATTTTATCGCCGAATTTGAAAGGTAAATAAATGCATCCTAACACGGTAAGAGTATCTCCGGAGGCACTAGTGAGAGTTAGATTACTCGGGAGCATCTTAGTTTCAGGACCTTTCCAAAGTGAAACTTTTCTTGCGGAAATGAGAGTTTTCTGACTTCCGCAATCTAGAAGCGTACGGATTGATTCACCGAAAATTGTTGGCGTTATGTACGGTCTGTTATCTGCGATTGTTAACACAGCCGAGTCATCTGCTGAAGGCTCGTCTTGACTGTTGTTTGACTCTTCATATCCGAGTGCGGTAAGCGAATCGTCAATGGAGAGAACTTTCGAATCAGTAGAGACATTTGAAAATTTCCTGGTCCTGAGAAAAAAACACTTGGAATAAATTTTCAGCAATGTCACTGGTGGCGTGGGACCGCAGTAGACGTTATTTTTGTAAACAACCCTTTCTTTACATAAAATGCTGGTTCGTCGAGGTTGCATAATCTGCAGCAACAACGCCAATGACCACCATCGATGCGATGGTTTTCCTTTGAGAATGTTGCCAGCGCCTTCGTGCTGCTGTGTCCGCTCTGCGTGTAATCTTGCTCGAACTGAGAATTAGATCCAAACACGATCCAAGTTGCTTGATATGGATGTCCGTGCTTGCAATGCATGTACTCGATTGGTTGGTTTACTCATTTCTGAACTTTTTACCAATTATCGACAATAAACAGTTAAAAATCTGTATTTTCAGATAAATACAAAATAGCGTTGACTCAGCATTGATCGAATGGTAAAAAAAACAACAAAATATTGTAAATCCATCAAGAAACGGCTGATATTTTAACGTTCAAAGTCTATCATGTTTTTGTGGCGATCTCCGATTTTCGTAATTTTAAAGTGCTCCGCAATATAGAAAAGACAGACGTAGTTCTACGTCAAAAGAAAACAACCCGGGCAAGGTCGGGTACATTCATCTACTTTAAAATAAGATGCATCTAATCAACTTAAAAAAAATCCATTAGTGATGGAATTCATATGGGTCTACAGTGCCTACGTTCCACCAGTTTGACGAACAATCATGTTACCATCCGGAGCCTCGTTTTTCGTTCATTTGTTTTTGTGGGGGTCCGTGATGTCGGCCATATCCCCCAACGTGCAAAACTACACTCATACCGCTATCGAGTACCTGGCGGCGCACCAGATAGGACCATTTTCGTGCATCTTTTTTGACGTTAGTGATGGAGCTCAATTCGATCAGGATTTCGAAGACCTAATCAGATCACCACGGCTGGATCACATCGCCAAGTACGTGATCAACAATTCTACCTTTCTGAGCCAAACACGTGGATTCCCGTGGTTACCGTCCTTGGTGGTTATAAATGCTCACGCCGAAATCGCTCTATTTCGCACAACTCAGTTTGACATCAATCCCCACACGAGGATAATTATATTATTCGAGATTGATTGTTGTGGCAATTCAGTGTTCTGGTCACTGAAGTACTTTTTCTTGTCCACCCAATTTACTAAAATAATTTTAATTGAATCCATTGGTTTGTTTTTCATCCGGATAGGATTCAATGCAACACTTCAAGAAAAATCCAATTACGTGGAGCCTAAAGATTTGTTCAAAAACAGACGCTTTAATATGAAAGGAAGTTATATTACCCACAGTGGCTTCGGAATAGAGAGTACACAAAAGAACTGGATGAATGAAACGGCTCGTTATGTCAATGCCACCTCAAAATATGTAAAGTCCCCATGTGATGCCACACTTGGACGGCAAAGTGACTGTTATACGGAATTCTGCATGACGAATGATATCGTTATATCGATGAATCGCATGAGCCTACATTCGATCTCGCTCGAGTTGCATCGGACGCTTTTTGACGTAATTCCAGCCACAAATGGCTTTGCTATTCCTATGCCGAGGGTGATTAACGTGTTTGAGATGTTCATCTGGCCTTTTACGATGACCGCGTGGATCGCGCTAGCCTTTATCCTTATAGTGGCTGAGATTTTCAATTTTTTCCATCCCAATCTATTTAAGAACGATCCCACACTCCTCGTCCTGTGCGGTTTGGAGCGTTATGATTTGCATCGGGCTGGGTTAAAGGAGCGAATGATCCTACTTTCAATGATTGTATTTTTCTTCTTGATGATCAACGCATATGAAACGAAAATAATTTCCTTCATGATCGGCAAGCCTTCAGTGAAGAAGATCACAACGATCCAGGGGCTGATTGATTCGGGGTTAAAATTGGTAGCAAAGAAGGCGGAACATGTCGGTCTTTTTGCAGATAAAAGATTCAGCAAAATGTTAGTGGACATACTCAACAAACAGGAGGATATCATGGACTTTAAGAGTGCGTATTACGGCACAATGGCCTTCATGGAATGTGTCATACAGATGCCTATGAACTATGACTTCAAAAAACAACAACCTGCCCACTATATTTTGGATGAAAACAATGGAATGGCTGTTGGTATCTACTGGATGCCGAGATCAGATTCGCTGATGGAGATTTTTTACTATACCCAACGGATCTTTTTCGAAGCTGGTTTGCTGACAAAGTGGTATGTTGATGAAAACAAAAAATTCTTCGCGTACGAAATTGGTCTGCTCCGACGAAATAATTCGCAGTTTGCACTGTTCGACGACAGTCTGCAGTTTGATGACATGCTGCCGGCATGGATTGCTATCGGGATAGGATTTATTTGTAGTGCGCTGGCATTCATTGGAGAGTTGGCGATGTACAAAAGTAAGAAAAATATCTGAACATAACTTTTTGTGTCGCAATTATAAACTATTGAAGCAGCCCTTCCCAAATATAACCGATATGGATCTACACATAAATTAAATTATTGCTTATTGGAGACCACACATGAAGTTTGTTTGGATATAGATTTTATTTGTACTTTGCGTGGAGAATGGCTATGCGTGTGTTCATATACATCACTAGCTGATCAGGCGAACTTTGTCTCGCCTAAAATTAATAAATTTCTAGAAACAATTTTGTGCATTCACAATGTAATTAGAATACTGTCAATAAATCCATTGTTTAGAATGATGTTATTAATTTTTTTTCAGTTTTACCATAAACATTTTCCATGCAGTTAAAATATACATATTAGCTGAAATCGATCTAGGGAAAAGTTCAATTTTGGATCCCTAGAGTAGGCGCATATTAATATCTGCTTTTTGTACATCAAATGACACGTTTGATACAAGTCAGTGTAAGTCAGAAATGGAAATTCAATATTGACGTCAGGTGCTAATAAACCACTGAGAATGGCAACTTTATATTTTTTTTATTTACCGTTTATTTGAAGGCTCAAGCGCTCGAAGGCATGACGGAGCCGAAAGTCAATTGAAATTTTATTACATTTTCAGCTTTTACTTCTTATGCTCGTATGTTAGTATTGGGGAGCCGAAAAACTCGCGGCTTGGTCGAGGTTAAGGAGTACATACAAAAAAAAATAATTGGATGGGATAGGGCCTTGGGCATATATTGGTGTCCGTAAGTAACGTTGGTGCAGTCTTTCCATGATGATTGGTGTGGTGCAGAACAGGGACAAACTGTAATGATACAAGCAAAACGTTTCTACCGAGCGGAGTGGAAGAAAACATGGTGGATATGGCCCTACGAATGGGGGGAGAGGGAATTAAACAATGACGTTGATGCGCTTCAAAAAATTGCCGGCCAAACTATCGAAATGACTTTGAAATTGCACCACGGTGTTGTATTGCTAATCCTGCCTATATCGGTTAATGCTATCTCATTATTTTCAACAATTCTA
This sequence comes from Armigeres subalbatus, assembly GCF_024139115.2. NCBI lineage: Eukaryota > Metazoa > Arthropoda > Insecta > Diptera > Culicidae > Armigeres > Armigeres subalbatus. The sequence goes on along the minus strand of NC_085139.1, from coordinate 17,858,746 downwards.
CTATATAATTCAATATAAACATTTCTTCAAACCGCTCTGGTTGACTATTGAGTATGAACACCAATTTCTGCTACTGTTGTGATGCTCGATGACCATGGTCGACATTTGTCAGTTTGCTGCTAGGAAGTTGCGTTCTTTGATACTGCACTGACAGGATCGCATTAGGAATAATGTTGTGGTAAGGAGTTTCTGCTTGAGTTGCTAGTGGACTGTACATTTTCGTCGGATTCCTCTCCGGTTGGCCTCGAGGGGTATTGTAACGCCATGGCAGCAATCATCGTTCTGGTATACGCCGACGGTTGTCGACCATCAATGGGATGAGGCCTCCAGGCCTGCGGTGGGTGCACGATTCTGAAGAACATGGGAAGCTTTTTACAAGGAAATGAATTATTTTAACAGAACTTGCCTGGTGCGGAGGCCCTTGCATCCGGGCCTCCGCTGGTACCACCGGTACCACGGTAATGCCTTGAATGGCATTCCTGGAGTGAAAGGATGATCGCATGCTGCAGCTGACTGTTCAGATGTGTCTAAAACGGCTCCGGAGCTGACGTGGTCTTCATTTCGAGTGATCAAGTCGAGTGACGACCGGTCAGATGGAGCAGCAGATCGAGCGCGGGCCCTGCGCTCGTGGGTGATTTCCGATGATGAACAGTGAAGCTGCGATCACAACGATAACTTGTGAATAATGAATGCGATAACGTGCACCGAAACCCTTGACAGACATGCTTGACGATACAGGACAACCCTCATGCGGGATTATTGATAGAACGGAGTGGCCAACGGATGAATTTAACGACGACTTCTTGAAGGAACCGTCCCGGGAACCGGGACGTGGATGCAGCTATGGGGGATGAACATTCTTTAAGCTTTTTGCAATGAAATGATAAAAAATTACTTAACTGGACGGCGGAGGACCACTATTTAGGGCCCTCCGCGATGCCGAAGCACCTAGTTGGAAGAGATCTACTCTTCTGATGGGAACTGTTCGTCGTTGTCCCGAATAGGAAGAATGCAGATTTTTGAAATGCCTCTTTTAAAGATGCCGTCTTGAGTTCGGATGGTTACGACACGAACGTTTCCGTCCTGACCGGGGAATATTTCGGTCACTCTTCCTAGCCGCCATTTTTGGGGTGGCAGTTTATCTTCCTTAACTAGAACCATTGTACCGATACTGATGTTGTCGCGGCTCCGAGTCCATTTAGTTCGGTTGTGTAGATCGCTAAGGTACTGAGTCTTCCACTTCCTCCATAATTGCTGGACAAAGCCTTGAGTTCGTTGCCAGTGGGACAGACGATTTTCTGGAATCTCCTGCAAGTCTGGCTCTGGAACCGCCGTGAGTGGCCTTCCCACTAGGAAATGTCCTGGAGTTAAAGCAGTAAAGTCAGTCGGATCGTTGCTCACGGGCATTAACGGTCTGGAATTCAGTATCGCCGCAATCTGATGAATTACGGTGTGAAGCTCGTCGTAGGTCAGCGTTCTTTCACCGATGGTTTTCCGGAAATGAGTTTTGAAGGACTTTACGGCCGCCTCCCAGAGACCACCAAAATTGGGAGTACGGGGCGGAATGAATTTGAATTCGATGCCATCTTCTAGGGCTGCATTGACTACTGCGTGTTGAACCTGCTGATTGTTCATATGCTGCCGTAGTTCCTCAAGTTCTTTATTTGCTCCAACAAAGTTTGTTGCGTTATCGCACATGACCAAATGTGGTTTACCTCGGATTGCAACAAATCGCTTGAACGATGCCAGGAAAGCTTGCGTAGAGAGATCGGCTACAACTTCCATGTGTACGGCCTTGGTGGCCAGGCAGACGAAAATACACACGAAAGCCTTGATTGGAACACCTCGTCGACCTGGGTATCGTATATAAAACGGTCCGCACAAGTCGATGCCGACATTGAGAAAAACTTTTCCAGGTGTAACTCGGACGGAGGGCAAATCGGCCATCAGTTGTTCGTGAACCTTAGGCTTGTTTCGAAAACATGAAACGCAACGGTAAATGGTCCAACGGGCAACATCACGGGCACGTAGAGGCCAGAACCTTTCTCTGACAGAACTAACCAAAAGTTGCTGACCCGCATGGAACAGCTTTAAATGGTAGTATTCCATTACCAGTTTAGTCAACGGGTGTTGGTGATGAAGAATCATCGGATGCTTGCGGTTGTCCGGTATGGGAGCATGTCGCAACCGGCCGCCGACGCGAAGTATGCCGTCAATCAGGATTGGATTTGCTGCTAGCAGTTTTGAGGATGCACCGATGGGTTGTTTCTTAGATAATGCTGTTATTTCCGCTGGAAAACTTTCCAACTGAGCCAATCGTACTAATTGAAGTTCTGATTCCTTGAGTTCAGTTGCCGACAATGCTCCGCTGCGTTTGAAGGCTCTATTTTTTGGTGCAGCGTTGTGAACAAATCGACGGATCCAGGTAACGATGCGCCGTAGTGCCCAAAACGATGATCGTAGCGAGAATATGGAACTATGCGACTTGATTTGAACGGCAAGGGTTGTTGAAGGCCTTTTCTCCAAGATAGATTTGTCAAACCACAGAGACTGGTATGCGAGCTGTGCGGGCGTCATTCCGCGGGACACTATGTCTGCAGGATTTTCTGCAGCGGCGATGTGATTCCAAACTCCAAACTTGGTAGAATGCTGGATTTCTGAAACTCTGTTGGCGACAAAGATTTGCCAACGAGACGGCAATGACGAAAGCCAACACTTCACTATCATGGAGTCGTTCCAGAAGTAAGCTTTGGCGGGTATTTTCACGCTATTGTGGAGTTTTTCATAAAGATGGCTGAGAAGCAAAGCTGACGATAGCTCCAGTCGTGGAATCGACTGCTTCTTCTTCTTTCGAGAGAGGTCCGCCAATGGCGCAACCCGTGACTTCGACGTAACGAGGCGAACGGAGACTGATCCGTCGGTCGATTCGCACCGCAGATACAGGCACGCACCATATGCAGCTTCCGATGCGTCACAAAACCCATGTAGTTCTACGGATGCTAGACTGTTACTGAACCCTATCCATCTTGGTACCGAGAATGATTCCAATGCGCCAGTGTTTCTACGAAATTCCTTCCAAAATATCTGAAAATTATCGGGCAGAGCTTCGTCCCAATCTAATTTCTGTTTCCAGAGTTGCTGCAGAAAGATTTTTGCCTGAACTGTGACCGGACCGATGAGCCCGAGTGGGTCGAAGATGCGAGCGGTGTCAGCAAGAACAACCCGCTTGGTGATAAGAGGCTCAGTGCTCCATTACGGCACTGCAAACTTGAAGCTGTCATTGGCCGGTTCCCACACAAGTCCAAGCGTTTTGACCATCGACGTAGACTCAAGTTCAAGTATAGAACGATCGTCTCGAAGTTCTGGAGAAATAGTTGACAACAACTGAGAGTTATTCGAATTCCACTTGCGTAACATGAAGCCTGCTGACTTCGTCAACGAGATTAGATCAGCAGCGAGTGTCGTTCCCTCTTCTAAAGTGTCCGTGCCAGTCATCAAATCGTCTACGTAGAAATCTTTACGCACAACTCTTGCAGCTGTCGGATGCAAAACCTTTCCTTCAGTAGCCAACTGCTGCAGACATCTGGTAGCCAAATACGGCGCTGACGCTGTGCCGTACGTAATTGTGGTTAGCTCATACGTCTTAACTGGATCGGCTGGCGAATTTCTCCACAGAATCCGTTGCAATGGTTGGTCGACTGCTGCTACTTTGACCATGCGGTACATTTTGGCAATGTCCGCTTCTAGAACGAACTTCCAGAATCGGAAACGCATTATGATGGAAAGCAAGTCATCCTGTACTACCGGTCCAACCATTAGTCCTTCGTTTAAGGATACTCCCGTCGTAGAGCGGCAAGACGCGTCGAACACAACTCGCAACTTGGTTGTCGTGCTGTCCGGTTTAAGCACAGCGTGATGTGGTAAATAATACGATGGTTTTTCGGTCTCTTCGTCGTCGACCTGACGCATATGGTTCATCGCGAGATATTCTTGAACAAATTCTACGTAGAGTGCCTTCAGCTGGCCGTTCACTGCGAACCGTCTCTCCATCCCGTGAAGCCGTTTCATTGCTATGGCCTTGGAGTCTCCAAACCGACTAAGGACGTGTTCTTTTTTGGGTAGCGTAACGACGAACCGTCCCTCAGTGTCTCGTATCGTCGTCTTCTCGAAATGCTCTTCGCATATCGTCTCTTCAACTGATAACGTACTGGAACTATTGCATGACTCCAACTCCCAAAACTTAGTGACGAGCTCTCGCAGTTCAATAGTGGAGCAGGAATAGGTAACTGTGTTGGAGACCTCGATGATATTTCCGGGAATGCGACCTGATACGACCCACCCAAACACCGTCCGCTGTAGTATTGGGCCGTCGTCGGTAATCTTCATTTTGTCCTCTAATAGCAGGTCATAATAATACTCCGCGCCAATGATGATGTCAATCGGACCTGGTTCATGGAAATCCGGATCCGCCAAATTGATCCAATGGGGAATGGCAAGATTCTGGACGTTAACTGGATGGATCGGCAACTCGGAGGTGAGCTTAGGTAGCACGTGGAACTGAATGTTTTCCGTATAAGAGGAGATACGGAACGATCGTGGAGCTATCATAGCCTCCACCTTCTTCGTGGACTTGACGACCGAGCCTCCGATTCCGGCTACCAACAGGTGGCTGGGAATTTCAGTCAATTTCAGTCGTTGAGCAAGGCTTGTCGTGACGAAACAGTATTCCGAGCATGAATCCAGAAGAACTCTTGCTAGCTGAGTATTTCCATTCTTGTCCGACACGCGAACTAGCGCTGTCGAAAGCAAAACTTGGCGAGTAGCAGTGTGTATAGTGACAGGTAGGGAATTGCATGAAAGTGTGTGATCTGTGGCGAGTGGTTGTGGCTGTGTTTGCGAGAACGAATTTGTGTTTGAAACCGGAAACGAACTGGTGCTAGGACCAGTCGGCTGAGAATGTGTTGGTTGGATCTGGACTTGTGACTGCATTTGCTGTGTGTTTGTCATACGTGATCGGTTCTGAACTTGTGGACCGGAGGAATCGTTCTGGGGCGTAAACGCGGTGGGTCTTCCTCCGTTAGAGCCTCCGGAATGGAGGAGAGAATGATGCTTCTTCTGGCAGTGTCGGCACACGCCAGCAGTACAAGCTCGAACCATGTGCGACGACGATAGACAATTCAGGCACAAACCATGACGTTTCACTTTCTCATATCGCTCAGGAATCTTCATCTTAATGAACCGTTGACACTTGAACGCTGAATGCATTTCTTCGGAGCAGAATGGACATCGACTAGAAACTGAAGCGGAAGTCTGAGCATGACTCACGGTGAACTTGGACTTCTTCACCTCGATTTGGACTGATTTCGTAGGCGCAATCGACTGTAGAATGGCGCAGTGTTTGCGTAGGAAATCCATCAGCTGTGCGAATGTAGGAACTTCAGTTGAACTGTGATGTGTTTCCCAATTTCGCAGTGTTGCCGCATCCAGTCTGGCGCAAACCATATGCACAAGGATCGTGCTCCATTTTGATGTATCCTCGCCAATTTTGTCCAGCATTTGAAGATTACGTTCATACTCGCTTATAAGATGGCAAAGAGATTCGTAGTTCTCCCGTTTCAACGGCTCTACTGTAAAAAGAGCGTCGATATGAGATTTTACAATAAGCTTTTTGTTTTCATACCGTTTTTGCAGCAGTTCCCAGGCAATGACATAATTCGCAGCCGTTATCTCAATCATACCGATTTCTTGCAGGGGCTCACCCACGAGTGATGACCGCAGATAAGTGAACTTATCTATGTCAGTAAGTTGCTGATTTCTGTGGATCAAGCTTCTGAACATATCTCTGAACGTGACCCAGTCTCGTATTTTACCACCGAAATTCGGTAAACGAATCTCCGGTAGCTTCACCGTAGACAAAGCAGTGCAACCTGCTTGGTTTGTGGATCTGGATGACCCAGATGATGATTCTGGATTTTGCTTCGGTCGAAGAAGCTTCAATGCCGCTTTCAGCTCACAATACGTGTCTTCGGCTTGCTGAATAATGGCGCTGTTCTCCGTCTGTCGCTTATCTACGAGCGCCGTCAAACGGGCTTTCAATTCCGCCGGCTCGGCCTTGGAATCCATCAGGTCCCTTTCGTCCGCTTCCTCGGTAAGTACCTCAATCTTCCGTCGTAGAACGTACAACTTTTTCATCGCCTCCTCCAGAATTTCCATCCTCGTTTCAATTTGCTCTTCTTGCTTATCCCTTTTGTATTTCGTGACGAACTGCCTTACGCCATCGAAGGTACTCCGAACCTGACGTTGCTGGGATTTCAGCTCCTTTAATTCGCTGGACATTTTATGCACTCTCGTACCACTTTTCAATAGCATTTGTTTTGGCTCACACTGTAGTCTATTGATAATGATATTTCTCACTGCACGCACGGTAGTCTATAATTGTTCCAGTCCACTAGCACTCACTATAACACAACACCGCGATACGCGACTCGACTCGACGACCCACAAGTGACAGCGAACAGAACGACCAGATTTGACTACAGCGAGGGGGGCAACCAGGTGAAGTAAAAAGCAGAAAACAGCCAGCAGAACCAAAGACCAACCGTCATGAATCTCAGGGATCACACAATTCGCATGCAAATAAAAGATAAGCTTACAACCATTATTTTTATTCTGATAGCCACAATAGTTTGAACGGTGTGTACCTCATGCATATGGTACCACCACAGATCACATGCAATTTTTACTTCCCTTGCCACAACAGGCCACAACTATTCCTGATTGTTGATTACTCCGTCGTTGTTCGCCAGCAGCAGCAATCCATAAACAGTCGTAATCCACTTATGTCGTCGTCGTCAGTAGTAGGTCGAAATATCGGCAAAACTTTTGCCACACTTTTTGCTTGATCAAGCCACTATCACGATGGCGGGTTTCAACCGGCGCCAAATGCCACTATTGTTCTCACCGGTAGCTGACCAGCTTTTGTGTTGTTCACTTCACTTTGTTGCTCGCAAATGTCCACTTTCAATCACCCAATGGTCCATCCGGCTCGAAGGACCAAAATGTTTCTTCATCTGTCCGGGACCGTTGGTGATGATGTGGTTTCGGAGATGCAACTTAAAACTCGCGAGTCTAACTTCGAACGAATTTAATACCGACCGATTTATTTTAACAAGAAAAAGCCTTTATTGTAGGACTGCGACACGATACACTTCGATGGTCAAACCTAACTGACTGCCTCTCGTATTCACTGCGATACGATGAGGTCAGTGGTGGTGAATATAAGAACCGATCTATTCCGATCGATGGCTATCTGCGTTAACGCTATCTACTTTCGTGTGATAAGAGATGGGGAGCTAATCATTTACGAGAAAGTGAGATGACAACTTTTAGCTTGTGGAATCTATCTAATGGTTGCCAGATGAATTGGCGGTCGACAATCCGAACAGGCCATGTAGTCAAGATCAAGCTTTCCCAACACATCTCTAATGTCCTCATTTTCTGGTTTCCCTCGGGCCCGGAGGGATGCATATAAATCGGACCTGGCAATACCGTATTCGGGACAGTTCCAGACAACGTGATTGATGTCCTGATAGCCTGCCCCACAACCGCATCGATTGCTGTCTGCGAGCCCTACTCGATAGGAATGCGCGTTTAGTGAGTAGTGGTTGGACATTAGCCGACACATTACCTTAATAAAGTCTCGGCTAAGGTCCAACCCCTTGAACCAAGGTCTTTTCGAAACCTGCGGGAGAATGGAATGTAACCACCTACCCAAATCTCCTTCATCCCATTTTCGAAGCCAACTGAGCAAGGCTTGCTGACGAGAAATTGAAAAAAATTCATTAAAGGCGATTTGACGCTCGTATATATCACCTTCCATAGCGCCCACCTTGGCAAGTGAGTCCGCTCTCTCATTACCCGGGATCGAGCAATGTGAAGGGACCCATACCAAAGGGATAGTGTAAAAGCGATTCGATAGAGCACTCAATATGGATCGTATATCGCTCAGGAAATACGGTGAGTGCTGTACCGGCCTCATTGAACGTATAGCCTCTATTGAGCTGAGACTATCCGTAAAAATGAAGTATTGATCAGAGGGAAGAGAGGCAATTCGCTCTAATGCGTAGTGTATAGCTGCTAATTCTGCAACGTATACGGAACAAGGATTTTGAAGTTTTCGAGCGGCGCTATGCAATTTGTTGAAGACACCAAATTCAGTGGATTCATTTATTTTTGACCCGTCGGTGAAAAATTTGTTAACGCGAAAATTGGTGGTATTGGTGGTATACACTCCATTCGGAGAGGATCTGGAATTCCATGGATTTCTTCTCTCATGGTCAGATCAAAAACTACAGAAGAACTGGAGGAGTCTAAGAAGCAATCACGATTAGGAACATTCGAAGAAGGGGCTCATGTACCAGTAGTAGAGTGTCATAAATTTTGATTGGAAGTTTCGTTCGATTAGCTTCTCAAAATTTTCAATTACCAATGTATTTAAAACCTCACACCGAATGAGGAATCTGAACGAAGGAAGGAAGTAGGGGAAGACACCCAGAAATCGCCCTCCCCCCAGTTTTCGCCCACCTATTTTAAAACTTTAATTTCTCGAAAACTAGTTGTTGGAAACAGTTAAAGTTCAGGTTTTTTCATAATTGATTGATGCTTGTATGGAAAAACTTTAACTGTAACTGTTTTCAACAACTAGTTTTCGAGAAATTAAAGTTTTAAAATAGGTGGGCGAAAACTGGGGGGAGGGCGATTTCTGGGTGTCTTACCCTACTCCCGCGAGTACCTCCAAACTCATTGTATGAGTCGAGTTCATACAGCCTACCGCGATGCGGAGACAGCGATATTGAATACGTTCGAGCTTCAAAAAATGAGTTTTCGCGGCGGCTTGGAAACAAAAACTACCGTATTCAATAACCGACAAAATCGTTGTACGATATAGCTTTATCAGATCTTCCGGGTGGGCTCCCCACCACGTACCGGTAGCTGTCCGCATGAAGTTGATTCTTTGTTGGCATTTCTGATACAGATGTCTAATGTGCATTCCCTAGGTGCCTTTCGAGTCGAACCAGACCCCTAAGTATTTATGTGAAATGCCTTGAGAGATTTTCTTACCCCTAAGATGAAGCTTTAATTTTGCTGGCGTATGCTTCCTAGAAAAGACAATCAGCTCAGTTTTCTCCGGAGAGAATTCGATACCCAGCTTCAAATCCTAAGTAGACAAATTGTCCAGAGTATCTTGCAATGGTCCTTGCAGATCGTTCGCCCCTGTTCCTGTAAAGGAGACAACAGCGTCATCCACAAGCTGTCTTAACGAGCAATTTTCCACAAGACAGCCATCGATGCCTCTAACATAAAAATTGTAAAGAAGGGGACTTAAACATGAGCCCTGGGGGAGACCCATGTAACTAATTCTTGAAGTTGTTGAGTTTCCATGAGAAAAGCTCATATGTTTCTCAGACAACAAGTTGTACAAATAGTTATTCAGTATTGGTGAAAGCCCACACTCGTGGAGTTTGTCTGAAAGGACGTCAACGCAAACTGAGTCAAAAGCCCCCTTAATGTCCAAGAAAACTGAACTCATTTGTTCTTTTTTGAGAATAGGCCAGTTGTATTTCTGTAGTAAGCAACGCAAGACAGTCGTTCGTTCCCTTGCCTCTGCGGAATCCAAATTGAGTATCTGATAGAAAGCCATTTGATTCGACCCATCTGTCGAGCCGATTGAGAATCATCTTCTCTAACAGCTTCCGTTTACACGACAACATCGCGATTGGACGGTACGAGTTATGATCCGAAGCAGGTTTATCGGGTTTCTTGATAGCGATCACCCTCACTTGTCTCCATTCATCCGGAACAATGTTGCTTTCCACGAATTGATTAAATAAGTTCAACATGCGCCTCTTCGCGACGTCTGGGAGGTTTTTGAGCAAGTTGAATTTAATTCTGTCCATTCCTTTACATGAGCGGTATTATTACATGAAAGGAGAGCAAGTGAGAAATCAACCATCGAAAATGGGGCGTCCATCTCGTGTCGACCGGAGGTTGCTTCCCGTGCGAACCGTTGAATTGGGACGGAATCCGGACACACTTTTTTGGCGAAAGCGAAGATCCATCGAGGGGAACTTTCCTATCTTCGTTAATCGATGACGCGTTACGCATTCTTCTCCCGACGGCCCAAAGTGTTTTCATCGACGTTTCGCGCGAAAGACCATCAACAAAATGGCGCCAATAACCGCGTTTCTTAGCATTCGCGAGACTCTTAAACTTACGTTCAAGAGAGGCATAACGATCGTAATTATCTCGAGTACTACGCTTTCGATAGTCCTTGAACGCGTCGGACTTTTCCCGATAGACTTTGGTACACTCTTCATCCCACCAGAGAGGAGAAGGCGGACGGCGACGTATTTGAGATCCCGGTATAGATCGACGCTGTGATTGAACTGCGCTGTCTAGGATTAGCCCGGAGAGAAACTGGTATTCTTCCAGCGGAGATAGAATATCGACCGAATGCTCTCCGACGATGATCGCCTCGGTGTATCTTCCCCAGTCAATGTGTTTCGTGAGGTCGTACGCAACGTCAATCTGGCGAGACTGATACGATCTATTGGTGATTGAGATTTCGATAGGCAAGTGATCACTACCATGGGGATCTTGAATTACTTTCCACGTACAATCCAATGTTAGTGAAATCGAACAGATTGAGAGGTCAATTCTACTTTCGAGTCCTGAAGGTGCCACACGTGTTGCTTCTCCGTTATTTAAATATGTCATATTGAAGTAGTCGCACATGTCGTAAATCAACGAAGAACGGTTGTCATCGGTAAGTTCCCCCCAGGCCGTACCGTGTGAGTTAAAGTCTCCTAGAATCAACCGTGGTTCAGGCATAGCGGAGCAGATTTCGTTAAGGTGATTATACAATCAAGCCATGTGGTGAATATCAAATTCACCACATGGTTTTCTACTCCTATAATCAAAAGTTCAAATCTAGCGTAATAATTTTCGTACAATGCTGAAATTCAAGTCGATTGTTTAGCATGAGTAAGCAAACGATCTACGGATGTTTCATCCCCATGGGCGTTGTGGTTCTCTCAATTCATGCTCTTGAAAAATCACTAGAAAAAAGCACGTGGTTTCCAAGATGGCCGATTTGTGACTTCGTTGTATAACCACCTTAAGATCTCTGCGTCGCATAGAAGCATTCGGCGGTATATACACAGAGGCTGTGCCTGTGATGCCTGTCATCGAGGGAAGATCTATTCTGTAAAAGGAGTGGAGTTTGTTGATCCCCAAGAGCACCCCTCCATATCCATCTCCTCGATCTAGGCGAAAGAGAGAACTTTGTCTGGAGAAAGCCATGTTTCACTAAGAGCAAATGCATCACAGCATGAGCTGTGAACTAAAAACTTAAACGGATCCAGGCATTTAAAAATACTCCTACAGTTCCACTGCAGGACTACGATCTTATCCCCGACCTCGTTGGTTAAATTAGCCATCGAGGGATAAGATTGAATCAAGAACAGGCCATTTTGAAATCAATTGCTTCAATAAGGGTTTCACCAGTGAGATTATCATGTTGATAATATTTCTCACTGCGGGAGAGATTTCTAGAGTATTGAAGATGAAATCCACAATCCCAGAAAGAGTCATTTTATCGGGTACCTCAACATGGTTATGTTGAACCGCCTGATGATTTTGTTGCTGATGTAAGATTTCTGGGCAAAAAATTGGAACAGCTGGGGTTTTAGATGTTCCCGGAAGTGGCGGGAAATTGCCAGCCGCAAACTTGAACCCCATAGAAGAAACTTTTTGGGGTTTCCCACCACTTGCTAATTTTGCAGGGGAGGGTCGAGTACTCTGTTCAACGACAGGAACATCTTGAAAAGCGTGCTGGCGTTTTGGCCTGCACCTTGCTCGCTTTCTTTTTGTCCCTGTTTCGATGACAGTGTATTCTTCACCGTCCCCAGAGTCTGAGCCTTGATCATCTAAGGGCAGGGAAGAGAAGACATTTGAGCTGGCGATAGAACGGGTTGATGGAACAGCGGCTGGGGCAAGCGTCTTCAGCATTTCTACCTAGGATCGCCTTGACCGCTGTTTTATTGAGCGGATTTGATGTTTCTCCCTCTCTATATACCGAGCACACGCAGTGAGTTCATGCGGAGCTTCGCCACAGCAGGTACACTTCGGCTGTTTACTGCAGAGACCCTCGGCATGCTGCTCACCGCATTTGCTACACCGTGGTTTATTGCAGCAGTAGGTCTCTGTGTGACCAATCTGCTGGCACTTTTTACAGTGCATTACGGTCGGTATATAGAGGCGCACTGGTAATCGAAGTTTCCCTAGAACAAGGTGGTCAGGAAGGGCAGACCCAGAAAAGGTCACACGATACGAATCAGACGGTTTTTTGGTGCCATCTTCTGACACGTAATTCATTTGTCTGACATCAAGAATCTGAACTGTTGGGACCGCTCGATTTTTAAACCCCCCAGTACCAGTCTTGATGTCAGCACATGTTAGAAACGGCTCGGTGACCACTCCTGCTATCTCGACTTCACTGCTTGCGATGTGTACGTGATATTCCAATCGAAAGAGCTCGAAGGCAGCAATCCTGTTGGCCTGTTCACGATCACTTACAGTGACTCGTAACTTATTACGGCTTGGGGCATTCACTTCAATAATGCCCTGAAACGATTTTGCCAGATCTTTTTCGATTCGCAATTTGTTTAGCGGTTTACCTTTGGGCCGAAAGAAAACCAGAAATGGGCCCTTTGATCCGGGCGGGTACGCTTTTAGGCGGGGGGTCGCTGAGGGTGTTGATCCACTTGCCTGGTTAGTATCCATAGGATCAGGAGAAGGCAGGTTAAAAGTCCCAGGAGAATTTGAGTTGTTGACCGGTTTGTGCAAAACAGTTTCAGTGGGAGTTCAGCCAGTTTCGGTGCTATGTTCGCTTTGTGATGGAAAATTTCGCTCATTAAATTGCTCGTATTCCGGGGATGGAATGTAATCATCGTCAGAAATTTCGAATTGCGAATCACCCCCGCCTTTGTCATCAGTTTCCATTGCGGAGAATGATCACCGCAACGAAAAATAAAATGATTCCAATATCGAAACAAAGAGCACGCAGAATATTGCGGAGAGGAGAAGGATGATAAGAAGTGCTGTAATAACACTAGCTGGTGTTAATAACCCAACTCGTAAAAAAAAACGGCGGGTAAATAAAATTAAAATAAAAAAGTTAGCGGGACAATGAATAAAAGATGAAAAAAAAATATAACGAAAAAAAAAATATACGACAGGGTAAGAAAAAAAATATGAAGAAAAAAAAAATAGTGAAAAAAAAATTAATAACGAAAAAAAAATATAACGATAAAAAAGATAACTTTTATCTGATGAACTTTTGTCACAGTTCCACTTGCCAATTCACTACCAGTTCACAGTTCCACTTGCCAATTCAACTACCAATTCACAAGATGCGAGAGGCCGAAAACAAGAGGCGAGATGTTTACCGACAATAACAGCCTTGTGTAGGTAGGTAGCGTACCAGCGTCGATGGCGACTCCTCTGCAGGCAGGCTTTCGTCGTCGTACTGGCTGCTACGATGGGGACGGGGGCTTCTGTAGCAAAACGATTGCCGCACTTTCTGCTGCTGATGGTGATGCAGCTTTTGGAAGTTGCGACTTGCGATCAGGCAGGTTGTCGTAGCCGGAAGTACCTTACAGACACACCGGAGGTCTCGGCCAGGGTGTGCTGCTTCCCAGTCACAGGGCACAAAACGCGTTTAAAAAACCTAGTGTTAAAACTTCTACTGAAGAAAAACGCTAGGAAAACTTCACGCGAGATGAGAGCAAAAAAAACGAACTGCTCGCTTCTAACGAAGAACAGGGAATGCTCGTGGTCTTGGAAAGAGCTGATTTATTTTCAATAATGCGAAATCCCAATCACTTAAGCCCAGCGACGGAAACCGCATAATTTGACAGATAGCCCGTATGCTTATAGTATCTGTCAAATCTTGCCGTTCAGAATCAGAATCATCAAGGTGCAACTGTCCAGAATGCATATAAATTATTTCACGCGTTTTCATAAAAATATGACAGCTGCTCGTTGCTTCAGTATTGATAGTGGTGCCCTTGAAAACGCGAGGTGGAACAAAATTGCATTCCAAAAGTTCGTCCTCATAGAAATTTCCACTTGACTGCCTCTAACGCCAACCGTGCGAATAAATTTTTGCTCTCGATTCAACCTTGCCATATATAAAAATGTGATTCTGAAAGAAAAAGATTTATTTTCAATAATGCGCCTTCCGAATCACTATTTGGCCCAAATGGCTCTTTCTGCCAGATGACATTTTTTACCAAACGGCATTCGGTCAAACGACTTTTTCATCCGAACGGCAATTTCAGCCAAATGACCGGTTAGGGTAAACAACTTTTTACAAGTCCGGCCAAATTTTCCTTTTGGCTGTACGTTGCTTCCGGCCAAACTACATTTTCGGTCAAACCAGCTTTGACCTGATATCAGTTTCAGTGAAACGTTTAGTTTTGTAAAATAATTCCTGGCTAGATGTCTTTTGTCCTAAAGGCCAGTATCGACTTAAAAATAGAGAGTCCACGGAATTTCATTCAATGGTCAATTAACTAAAAGGCCATTTCGCCAAACAAAGGGCCATTTCTGACCATATTACCCGTTCAGTACGAGGTTTAGTCATTGAATTTCAGCCAAATGCCCGTTTTGTCAAAAAACTATCGACGATCGTTTCGATCGTTTCGACCAGACATCCTTTCAGGGCAAACGGGTTTTCGGCCAAATTACCAGTTCGCGTCTTTCACTTTCGGTCAATGGAAATTACCAAGAATTTTTAATCGAAAATAGAAAGAATTTTCTAAAGGAATCCATGATGAACTTCTCTCTGCGAAAAAAATCACTTTAATGAAGGATTAAGAAACTAACAGTCCTAATTAATCTGGATTGGGGAAGTCAACGTTAAAGCATCTCTTTTAGCAGTAACAATTTTCTGTGTGAATTTCAAAGAAATATATACCGAATAGATATTCCGAATATTTTTCTGTAGAAATTTGAAACAACTTCTCGTGAAAACTCTAAAAAGATTCTCATGTAAATCCCAAACAATTTTCTTTGGTAATTCTAGACAGTTCTCTAAACTTGAGTTTGGTTCCCGTGGAAAGCCTGAAAATAATTTTCATATGAATATTCTGGAAAAAACTTGAAGAATTTTCTGGGGAAGTTCATTTAATTTTTGAGGTGGAATTCAAAAGATTCTCCCGTTATTGTCTTGAAAATATCCAAAACAAGCGAAAGAAACCCAGGTTTGCCCGGGTGTTGAAAATGTCACAATGATCTATTTGTAGCACCGCACTATAAATCAATTTACGTGCGTTTGTTTTGTTTTCCTCAACAGCTGACCCAAAATTATATTCTAATGATTTTTTTTACATTTCCCCGTTAAATTCATCAACTCTTTGGGTATACAAATCTTGCGGATTCCAAACCGAATCGATAAGGGAAAAATTCTTGCAAATCGGTCAACTCGTTCGGGTGTTAAATCGTCAGGGAAAAAATCTAAGCTCATTTTTATTATATAGATGACCAATTCAGCCGAATGACACTTTCGACCGAATGTCCATTTCGGCCAAACGGCCGAAGGACATATTCACGATTTTTTTAGCCGGAAACCAATATCAAAATTAGTTTTCGTTTTACTCTCAACAACAGCAGGAATAGTTTTTGATTTGATGTCACAGTAAGACATTTCTGCTATAAAAACGTTTTGTTATTTTAACCGTTAAAACGATTAAAAGGATATCAAATTAAGTAAACATAATCGATAATTTCACAACATTAAAACAAGTTATCGATTTGCTCTTAAGCTTTGCTCGGGTAAGCTTCTACCAAATCGTCTTTTCGGTTAAACCACATATTCGGCCTAACAACTTTCAGCCTTGGCTTCCTGCCGAACGACTCTTTTTTGATCGAAAATTCAATTTCGATTAGATTTTTGTTTGGATTTCAACGGGAATTCCTTCGCAATTTTCACGCATAGTTTTTATTGAGAATTTCATGGAAATAATTGGTATCTTCGCGAAAAATTCTCTGGAGTTTCAACGTGATGTTGTAGCGATCTATTAGAAAATTATATGGAAATTGCACTGAATCTTTGGAGTTTCCACTGAAAATTTGAATCGGCGTGGAAAATTATAGATCAGCGGCGTGACAAATTTTAAACGGCGGCGCGCCGATGCCAAAAACTGTCGGCGGCGGCGGCGTGGCGTGGCGGCGCACACCTCTAATCCCGATCTATGTTACTGATTACCCCACCCAACTAACACTACTTCCTTCCCGTGGTAATTGTGGAGGTGCAGAGGTATTCTCGGTCCCTAGTAGCAACAATTACCACACACTCACATTCGCTCCCTTTCCCAACTGACTGTAAGGACTTGGCCGGCGCCGTTATTGATCAACATTTTCGAGCTGCTGAAACGTGCACTTCGAGAATAGTTGGTAAATCCCAACCACTATTCACTTGAATCGTAGTGCAATTTACACCAGTTACGATCAATCACGGAGTAACAACCATTGATATGTACAGTCAGTCTAAGCTAAAGCTAAGCTAATAATGCGCCTTCCGAATCACTAACAGCAGCAAAACCAAAATCAAAATCTTATAATATTAATCTCTTGATTGCTACTGAACGAGAACGAGAACGATTGCTACTGCCACGAGAACAAAGTTTTACAGCGTCTGCTTTCGTCACGCGTTTGTGATTCTGCTACCGACGGTAATTTTTTGCCATCACTAAGGAGACCATGCTGAGGGTGGCTGGGTTCGATTCCCGGTGCCGGTCTAGGCAATTTTCGGATTGGAAATTGGCTCGACTTCCCTGGGCATAAAAGTATCATCGTGTTAGCCTCATGATATACGAATGCAAAAATGGTAACCTGGCTTAGAAACCTCGCAGTTAATAACTGTGGAAGTGCTTAATGAACACTAAGCTGCGAGGCGGCTCTGTCCCAGTGTGGGGACGTAATGCCAATAAGAAGAAGAAGAAGAAGGGATTATGTTCGGCACTTTTAAGAAAACCGTCCCTTTGGGTCAACCTTTCCTCGTGTAAAGTTCGGTTCTGAAAAGAACCGATTTATTTTCCATGATGCGCATTTCCAATCACTAACGGTATCAAATCTTAAATATGAGTCTTGCGAGAAAATTTCTCTTGGTTGCCACTGACATCAGTTCACTATCCTTTTAAGCTGTTGTACGGTGGAATGTCCCTGCCTAAAACCGAACTGCTCTGGAAGCAGTATTGCGTTGAAATTTACATGTTCAAGTAGGGTCATGGGTTCGAGTCCCATCGAAGGGAAAGTGGTTACCTCCAATACATTTTCCAAATCAATATCTTCCACATAACGTACATATCCACATACATATGAGTTTTCATAACATTGTAAATTAACGTCCAAGTCGGGTGGTTTAATCCCCGGAAATAGGCAATTAACTTTGATTGAACTGAACCTGAGTTGCGTGCTCTTGCCTACGCAATGCGGTCGGGTCTGAGCTTGACGACCGACTGGCAAATAGCTTACACAACCTCACTTGATCAGTACAGTTGCTGATGAAGAATGTGTACAGCCGCCAGACATTCTAAATACTCACGCTCCTCTAATGTGGACGTGTACAATACACATGTGTAAGTATTGGCTTGAGAAAATGGATTGCGAGTGATTTGACTATGCGTCCAATTTGGGAATCTCGAGCTCGTTCAGTAGCCGCTAGGTTGCGAAGGCCGACGGAGGTCCTTCGTAGCTTAGTTGGTTAAAGCACCTGTTGCAAAACTTTGCCTAGCACCGCACATCCAGCCGTAGAAATTGTGTTCGCCCACTGGATGAGTAATACTACTATGTCAGGTACTTAGAACAATAGGGAAAAATCAATCTCGGTATCTATTGCGGCAGAAAGTAAACAAGCGTGAGAGCCTACATTAGCTGAAATTTAATTTCTCTTAGTTATCTACTTAAAATTATCAACAAATTGTCTATCCTACCTAAAAATAGTGTGAATTTGATACCTTATACTATATTATTGCTAAAACCTATAAATAATCGTCGAACAAGAAAAATAGTGCGGCAATTCTGAATCGTAGGTTAGTTCCATGCAGTCCTTAATTATTGCTATAAGCTAAAGTAAACTTACTGTATTAATCCTTATTGTCTAGTTCTATTCTAAATACTGCGGTCCCGTACAAGTTATACTACATAAAGCAAACATAATTCACATCACGACAGGTAAAAGGTATACATTTAGTAAGAACGAAAACTGAACTTGACCGCCTTATTGTATTTGAAGCATTTCGATCCCAGATTCTAAACCTAAATACGAAGGAACATACAAAAGGGACACTAAACGTAAGTCTGCTTATATCTATGCTTATATTGCCAAAACTAGAAATGAAACTATAGTAGATTATACATATATACAACTAGAAACATATTATGTACAATGAGTGCTAATCTACCGTATTGGACCCCTTTTCTGGTAGGAAATTTTTAACGTCGTCATCAGTATATGCAATAAATACACGTCGTTCAAATATTTGGAAATTCATCTCTATTTCGTTGCCTTCGCAACAATTTAAAAATTTCGTTTACGATCGGGGTTCGGTATGTCAAAAGAGGTGACGGTCAAAGCAAGCGGGGAACTTCTCCAGCGAATAAAGATCATCTGCCGGTAGTTAGCTGCGAAATATGCAGGAAGCCGGATGACAGCCGTATGGTGGCGTGTGATTCCTGTGGACAGTGGTATCACTTCTCGTGTGTTAGTGTAAGTCAAAGTGTACAGGACGAAGATTGGAGCTGCATGAAATGTCTTGAGGCAGAAAAACAACTTCCAGCCGGCACGTCTACACCTATCACCGATTGCGGAACTATACCAAAGTCTGGAACCAGCAAGCCAACGGGTCTGAACGTGGAGAAATATCTGCAGGAGCAATTAGCAATGATGCAAAAGAAGTTCGAGAAGATGATCAAGGAGAAGGATGACCAGCGTGTGAAGGATCTCAAAGATCAACGGGAGCAGTATATTCAGAAACTGAATGCAACAGAGCAACGCTTACAGCAATTGGAGCAGCAGCATCAAACCGCTAGCTTGAACGTGGGTGGTCCGACGGCGAGTTCGTCAAGCAAGCAGCCCACACAAGCTATTAATTAATTAAAGACAGGAACACCGCCTTCGACCAGAGGTCGTGCAGAGTGAACACTTCACACCTAGCATTAGACAACACATAACACCCAGTGGACTGGTGGAAAACTTTTCGATCACGAAAAGTTTCCTCCTTACCGGGGTGGGAATCGAACCTACACTCCATAGCACATGCGTCTAGACGATTGGCGTCGCTAACCGCACGGCCACGAAGCCCACAAATTGCTGGAGTGGCAGTAAATTCGGCTGACCATAGTCTCCGAATGACGTTCGGCGAAGGATTACGCGGGAGTTTAGGTAATAAACAACTACTAGATGTGGCCAGTGGTGGGGCAGCGATGGATAATACTGTGAACCATCCACTACATTGGCCCCTTGGAGCAGGACCAACTGCTAGTTCTACCAGCATTCCGTTACCTCAAGTGCAGGTTCACGATGCAAGCCAGGGCGATAATTATTTAGCGCAGGAGTTGAAGTTGATGGAAGAGAAACATGCATTAGAGAGACGACAATTGGAAGAACGAAAACAGCTTCTACAGCGGCACACAGCGATTGACAGGGGTGTAACCATAGGGATGAATCCTCAAGCGACCGTGTTCCAGCCAGATGTGAGCAGTGTCTTTGGTGTTCCTTTGCTGAGTCAAAGCCAAGTATCAGCGCGTCAAGCGGTCAACAAAGAACTCCCAACATTTTCCGGAAACCCAGAGGAGTGGCCACTCTTCCTAGCAAGTTACGAGCACTCAACTAGAATTTGTGGATACAGTGAGGAAGAGAACATGCTAAGACTACAACGAAGCCTTAAAGGAAAGGCCTTGGAAGCGGTACGTTGTCGGCTGCTACTGCCTGCTAGTCTGCCTGGAGTACTAGCGACACTCAAGACCCTTTTTGGAAGACCAGAGATCATCGTTCATTCGCTAGTGAACAAAATTCGTGAGATGCCGCCACCGAAAGCAGAGAATCTGCAAACGCTGATCGACTTCGGAGTTGCGGTACAAAACGTTTGTGCCACTATCACCGCTTCAGGCCTAAATGAGTACATGTGCAACGTGGCTCTACTGCAGGAATTGACGGAAAGATTGCCGCCGGCTATCAGGTTGAATTGGGCGTACCACCGGCAGGGGCTAAATAGGGTAACGTTAACAGAATTTGGAGATTGGTTGGGGAAGTTGGTTGAAGCTGCGAGCATCGTCACTATTCCATCCATTAGCGCCCCAAAACCAGAGAGACATGGACAGAAGGGGATCAATTACATCAACATCCATACAGAAGGCGATCTTAGTATCGACGTCCCTTCGTATGATCGACCGGCTGCTGATCCTAGAAGGTGTCTTATTTGCCGGAATGAATGCAGCGGTCCTGAAAAGTGCCCAAGGTTTCTCGATATGGATGTTGGGTCACGCTGGACAATTGTTAAGGAGCAGAAATTGTGCAAAAAATGTTTGCGCAAGCACTTTGGTGCTTGTCAAGTTAAAACGCCTTGCGGAAGAAACGATTGTACGTTCATGCACAACAAGCTGTTGCACGACGACAAGCGGTATAGCAAGCCTTCCACAATGGAATCAGCGAAACCATTGGTCGAGAATTCGTCGACGCAAAGCTGTAACACGCATTCGAAAATGGCGAGGAGAATTTTATTCCGCTACGTGCCCGTGACGATATACGGTAAAGGGAGACAAGTAACAACCTATGCGTTTCTCGACGACGGTTCTTCAGCAACCCTGATGGAGGACAGTCTGTTGAGAGAATTAGGACTTAAGTGGAAGCCTTACCCATTGTGCCTCGACTGGACCGGCGGCCACCAGCGAGAGGAAAACGAATCCGTAGTGCTGGCTCTGAAGATATCTGGCACGGGTGGGACTAGTGAAATATTTGAGCTCCCAGAAGTCCACACAGTCCGAGATCTTTCTCTGCCTAAGCAATCAGTATCGGTGTCAAAATTAGCTAGCAAATACAGCTTCCTCAATGGATTGCCACTGGAACCGTACGACAATGCCTCCTCCCGAATCCTTATTGGAATGGACAACTGTCGACTGGGCCATGCTTTGAAAAGCATAGAAGGAGGCGAACATGAACCAGTGGTGTCAAGAACTCGTCTTGGATGGATGATTTACGGTCCGTGTGCTATGGAATCTGGAGCGATCAACTCTAACTACAGTGGTCATCATAGCTTTCATATATGCCCGTGCATGAAAGAAGAAGGAATGGACGTAGCCCTAAAGGAGTACTTTTCAATAGAATCCTTGGGAATCAGCGGCACGTATAACACAATGCCATCAAAGGACGAAGAGAGGGCATTGAAGATTCTGGCAACTGAAACACGTCTAATTGGAAACCGCTTCGAGACCGGCCTACTGTGGCGTTTTGATCAGGTCCAGCTGCCTAACAACAAACGAATGGCTTTGAAGCGTTTTGCCTGCCTCCAGAAGCGGATGATGCGGGAACCGGAACTAGCGGCAGCGATGCGTGTGAAGATGATCGAGTATGAAGAAAAGGGGTATATCCGGAGGCTTTCAGAAACGGAGAAGGCGGAGAAGCGTCCCAATGACTGGTTTCTGCCTATCTTCCCTGTCATAAATCCGAACAAACCCGGTAAACTACGGATAGTCTTCGATGCAGCGGCAGAAGTCAACGGTGTCTCGCTTAATTCATTCCTCCTGACCGGGCCTGATCAACTGGTATCGCTTTTAACAGTGCTCTACAAATTCCGTGAATTTCGCATCGCGGTTGTAGGTGACATCAGAGAAATGTTCTTCCAAGTTCGAATGAAAGCGCAGGATCAGCGGAGCCAAATGATTCTATGGAACGATGGAAATCTGGAAAACGAGCCTGAAGTATATGTAGTGACAGTAATGACCTTTGGCGCTGCATGCTCCCCAAGTTGTGCACACTACGTGAAGAATCTAAACGCTGATAGGTTCAAAGATAAGTATCCGAGAGCGGTTGAGTCCATCAAGTACGAACACTATGTCGACGACATGTTGGCAAGTGTAGAGACCGAGGAAGAAGCAGTGAAGCTAGCCAACGAAGTGCGGACCATTCACTCTGAAGGAGGCTTCGAGATTCGGAATTGGTTGTCGAACTCCAGGTTGGTCCTCGCAAATCTGCATGATAACAGCACTGCAGAGAAAAATTTAGGGTTTCATGCTGAAATGCCAACGGAAAAGGTGCTGGGGATGTGGTGGAACACGACCACAGATACGTTCACCTTTAAGTTATCACCGAAGCACGATGTCGAACTACTGTCAGGTGTTAGAATGCCCACGAAACGTGAAGTGCTGAGGACGTTGATGGCAATATATGATCCAGTAGGACTCATCGCTAATTTCCTGATCTACTTGAAGATCCTGCTACAAGAAATCTGGCGTGCAGGATGCGGCTGGGATGACGAGATCAGCGGAAAGCTAGCTGAAAGATGGTTGACATGGGTTGAAGTGCTACCTCGCGTCCGTCAAGTCAACATTCCTCGCTGCTACAGAATCGAAACGTCCGCCAATCCGACAAGTAATTTGGAATTGCATATTTTCTGCGACGCCAGTGAGAACGGGATTGCTGCTGTTGCCTATTTCAGGTTCGAAGAAAAGGAAAGGTTGAATGCTCGCTGGTTGGATCGAAGACACGTGTTTCCCCTCTGAAGTTCCTTTCCATACCTCGCCTTGAGCTTCAGGCTGCTGTGATTGGTTCTCGACTCGCCGATTCCATCGTCAAGTCACATCGATTGAGGATCATGCGTCGCGTTTTCTGGACCGACTCCCGTGATGTTGTCTGCTGGTTGCGATCGGACCACCGGCGATATAGCCAATTCGTGGCATTCAGGGTGAGTGAACTACTTGATACATCGAAGGTGAGCGAGTGGAAGTGGCTGTCAACAAAGAAAAATGTAGCAGACGAAGGCACGAAGTGGCAAAGGTTGCCGGACTTCCAACCAAGCAGTCGTTGGTTCCATGGACCTGATTTTTGTGGGAGCCCGAAGAGCAGTGGCCCGTAGATAGTGGAAATCAAGGCATAACCATGGAGGAAATTCGACCCAGCATTCTCCACCACACAGCTGTCGCTCCACTACTAGTAAACTTTGACCGCTTCTCTAAATGGAATCGGTTACTAAGAACGATTGGATATGTTCACCGGTTTATCGACAATCTTTGTAATCGCAAGAAGAAAGTATCAATGCAGCTGGGACCCTTAACACAGGAAGAGCTGAGTCTTGCTGAGAACACAATTTATCGTTTGGTTCAGCACCAGGCTTATCCAGATGAAGTCCAGTTGCTCCGCAACAGTAAACCCGAGTCTCACCCATGGGAGCGCATTCTGCCGAAAACCAGTCCGTTGTACAAGCTGAGCCCAACCATTGATAAGCAGGGTGTCCTCAGAATGCAAGGGCGAATCAATGCGTGCGAATGGGTAGATGAAGGAACCAAAAATCCTATCATACTTCCAAGGCAGAATCACGTAACCAACTTATTGATAGCTAGCTATCATGCAACGTATCGTCATCAAAATAATCAAACAGCATTGAACCAGATCCGGATGAAGTATAACATTCCCCGCCTCCGATCAGAGTTCGACCGTGTTCGCAAGAATTGTCAGCGGTGCAAAATACGACAGACACACCCGCAGCCCCCAGAAATGGGAAATCTACCTCGAGCCCGACTGGCAGCATTTCAGCGACCATTCTCATATACGGGAATTGATTATTTTGGGCCAATGTCCGTACTTGTAGGAAGACGAACGGAAAAAAGGTGGGGTGTCTTGCTGACCTGTATGACAACCAGGGGTGTACACATCGAAGTCGCTCACTCATTGACGACAGATTCGTGCATCCTAGCGCTACGAAGCTTCATTGCCAGAAGGGGGATGCCGCTGGAAATATTAAGTGACCGCGGGACAAACTTCATCGGAGCTATTTGAGGTTATGGCTTTCAGTCTTCTTATGCTCAAAAACGGGTTTTACGTTTTAAAAACGTAAAACCCGTTTTTGAGCATAAGAAGACTGAAAGCCATAACCTCAAATATCACCATCATAGTCGATCTCTCCTAGAAACTTCATCGGAGCTTCCCGAGAGTTACGCGAAGCCCTGAAAAAGGTCAACGAAGAAAAGCTCATGGTCGAGTTCGTGAGTCCTAATACGAAGTGGACATTCAATCCACCAGCTTCTCCGCACTTTGGAGGTTGCTGGGAACGCTTGATTCAGTCCGTCAAGAAAACCATGAACGACTTCGATCCTCCCCGCTTGCCATCTGATGAAATCCTACGAACCATGCTTATAGAGATTGAGATGATCCTGAACTCAAGACTGCTCACTGACATACCCCTTGAAAACGACATGGAACCGCCTTTAACACCGAACCATTTTCTGTTGGGTTCTGCTAATGGAAGCAAGCCCCCGATCGCCTTCGACGACAGAGCAATTGTGCTGAAAAGATCGTGGAGGATGGCCCAGCTGTACGCCGACAACTTCTGGAAAAAGTGGGTAGCCGAGTACCTGCCTACTATAACCCGCAGGACAAAATGGTTTCAGCCTGCAAAGCCAATCCAAAAGGGGGATCTAGTACTAGTCGTCGACTGTAACCTCCCGAGAAACTGCTGGCCACGAGGACGTGTGGTTGAAGCGGTTCACGCTAAGGACGGTCAGGTACGTCGAGTGACTGTACAGACAACAAGTGGACTTCTCGAGAGGCCGGCAACAAAAATAGCAGTGTTAGACGTCGGTGCTATTGAGTGAGTACATCGATTCAATGGTTTTGAAGTACTAGGGGAGAATGTTGCAAAACTTTGCCTAGCACCGCACATCCAGCCGTAGAAATTGTGTTCGCCCACTGGATGAGTAATACTACTATGTCAGGTACTTAGAACAATAGGGAAAAATCAATCTCGGTATCTATTGCGGCAGAAAGTAAACAAGCGTGAGAGCCTACATTAGCTGAAATTTAATTTCTCTTAGTTATCTACTTAAAATTATCAACAAATTGTCTATCCTACCTAAAAATAGTGTGAATTTGATACCTTATACTATATATTATTGCTAAAACCTATAAATAATCGTCGAACAAGAAAAATAGTGCGGCAATTCTGAATCGTAGGTTAGTTCCATGCAGTCCTTAATTATTGCTATAAGCTAAAGTAAACTTACTGTATTAATCCTTATTGTCTAGTTCTATTCTAAATACTGCGGTCCCGTACAAGTTATACTACATAAAGCAAACATAATTCACATCACGACAGGTAAAAGGTATACATTTAGTAAGAACGAAAAACTGAACTTAACCGCCTTATTGTATTTGTAGCATTTCGATCCCAGATTCTAAACCTAAATACGAAGGAACATACAAAAGGGACACTAAACGTAAGTCTGCTTATATCTATGCTTATATTGCCAAAACTAGAAATGAAACTATAGTAGATTATACATATATACAACTAGAAACATATTATGTACAATGAGTGCTAATCTACCGTATTGGACCCCTTTTCTGGTAGGAAATTTTTAACGTCGTCATCAGTATATGCAATAAATACACGTCGTTCAAATATTTGGAAATTCATCTCTATTTCGTTGCCTTCGCAACAATTTAAAAATTTCGTTTACGATCGGGGTTCGGTATGTCAAAAGAGGTGACGGTCAAAGCAAGCGGGGAACTTCTCCAGCGAATAAAGATCATCTGCCGGTAGTTAGCTGCGAAATATGCAGGAAGCCGGATGACAGCCGTATGGTGGCGTGTGATTCCTGTGGACAGTGGTATCACTTCTCGTGTGTTAGTGTAAGTCAAAGTGTACAGGACGAAGATTGGAGCTGCATGAAATGTCTTGAGGCAGAAAAACAACTTCCAGCCGGCACGTCTACACCTATCACCGATTGCGGAACTATACCAAAGTCTGGAACCAGCAAGCCAACGGGTCTGAACGTGGAGAAATATCTGCAGGAGCAATTAGCAATGATGCAAAAGAAGTTCGAGAAGATGTTCAAGGAGAAGGATGACCAGCGTGTGAAGGATCTCAAAGATCAACGGGAGCAGTATATTCAGAAACTGAATGCAACAGAGCAACGCTTACAGCAATTGGAGCAGCAGCATCAAACCGCTAGCTTGAACGTGGGTGGTCCGACGGCGAGTTCGTCAAGCAAGCAGCCCACACAAGCTATTGCTGGAGTGGCAGTAAATTCGGCTGACCATAGTCTCCGAATGACGTTCGGCGAAGGATTACGCGGGAGTTTAGGTAATAAACAACTACTAGATGTGGCCAGTGGTGGGGCAGCGATGGATAATACTGTGAACCATCCACTACATTGGCCCCTTGGAGCAGGACCAACTGCTAGTTCTACCAGCATTCCGTTACCTCAAGTGCAGGTTCACGATGCAAGCCAGGGCGATAATTATTTAGCGCAGGAGTTGAAGTTGATGGAAGAGAAACATGCATTAGAGAGATCCGCGCGCGATGCTCAAACTTTTGTAGACTACACAAAGAAAGGTTCAAAAATAAACTACGTCAATAAATTAAAATCCATCATCATCATCGAGGCGAACGTCATAGCTTATTAATGCCTCAATAAATGATAAAAAATAAAAAATGGTCCATAAAAATCATCCGTTGTTAAAAACTTCGTCAAGATACATGTGTTAACGGGTAAAAAATTGCCGGGTAGCTGTTCAAAAGGCAGCTTTGACGTGTGAAATACATTGTCTCTTAAACTGTGTTAGCGTGACTGCACGTTTGATGTGTGAAGGCATCGAATTGAAAACATTTATACCTTTAAAAAACAAAGAGTTTTGTGAAGCGCCATACAGAAAATAGGGTGTTCTCACATTATCCGCGTGTCTAGTATTATAACTATGAATATCACTTCCTCTTTCAATTCGATCACACAAATATCGAGGCAGTAAACCGTTTATTACTTTAAAAATGAACACCATAGTCAAGTACACTATTCTTTAATTCACTGACAGCCATTGTAAGGCGTCCAACAGGAAAGTTGAGGAAGTGAATCTATCACATTTTAAAATCAAACGCATTATTTTATTTTGTAAGCGCTGCAATCTCGATATTTGTGTTTCGTTAGCCAAGAAAAGGATGGAAGGGCAAAAATCCAGATGAGGAGAGATGATTGATTTATACAAGAGTATTTTGCTACCAATAGTCAAATCGTGTTTTAATCGACAGAGCATTCCATACTTCTTGGCTATTTTCTTGATAACATTGTCAATATGTATGTCAAATTTTAGCTTGTCATCAATAATCACGCCAAGATATTTAATATCGCGGACGCGATCAATTGTCTCATCATCAATTTTAACAGAGACATCCTCATTTACTCGGGTTCGCGAAATTACCATGTATTTTGTTTTATTAATATTCAATTTCAATTGCGTTGCTTTCGTTGGTTTTAGCCCCTATGACGATGGACGGAAATACCTGCCGTGTCCCTATTATAGGACTGGGACACTAATTTGAGTTATACAGAATCATTTCTCATTATAAAAACACAACAACAAGCCTGCGGAAGTGCTGGCAGAAACATTGATTTCTTCCATACAGATGGACAATCAATCTTTGGAGCGTTATAACATTGTTTATAACGTTCCAGCAGCATGACTTTTCAGCAAAGTATTTCGGCATCTTTCAGACTATATGCAAACGTATTGTGTCACGTGATTGACGATGAATTGAAAACGCTTGGAGCAGAAATGCAGAAAAGTATGTTTTCCCATAATAATTTTCATGTAAATTTCAAACGCGATACATTTACCTTCGCAGACTGAAAGACTACACGTGTATCAACCGCACCGACGGATAAAACAATCGCACGATCCAACAAGTTCCAAATCATTTCTTTTATTTCCACAGGTCGCTCGAGGAAAAGGTCCACCACTCCAGAATTTCTGTATATAACGCGGTCAGAGACAGCTCACTGTGGTGGAACTCCAGATTCTTGGATGAGTGAAAATGTTATTACCAGCTTCGTTGCCACTGGGCCTGATGATATGAACATTGCTCCGTTAAGGTATTCCTTCTAACGGGTAAATGATTTAGAAGAAAATTTCCCACATGGCTATTAAAATGAACTCTTACTCAACGGACTTAAGTTCGAATGATAATCTACCTTTCACGCTATTCACATAGCATCAGATCGACATAACTCATCACACGCTTACGCTCCTCACGCCAGATTTGTCAAGCGTCTATGCAAGGTGCATTATTTTCCGATAGCACAGAAATAGGTACGTCATATTTCATATTTATTAAGTATTATCTCCAAGTGCTGAATTATTCGTTGTACGTGGGATTGCTCAATATTATTGATTTACTTTCCATAAGTTATATTATATGTAAGCATCGCCTATCGTAAACCTGATATCACATCTGCATTTCATCAATTTTAAAAGATCTATAGTGCGGAAATTCTCGCAGGTCTACCGCACACTACCCATCTATCAATCATGTTACCATCCGGACCGGTGTTCTTCATTCTCCTGCTTCTGAGAACGCCTGCGCTTTCGGTTATATCCCCAAAGTGCAAAACTACACACTTACCGCCATCGAGTACCTGGCGGCGCGTCAGATTGGACAATTTTCGTGCGTTTTTCTTGACGTCGGCGACGGGCTCCTTCGATGAGAGTTTCGAAGACCTAATCAAGTCACCACGGCTCAATAACATCGCCATATACGTGATCAACAATTCGGCCCTTCTGACCCATAAACGTGGATTCCCGTGGCGCCGTCCCTTGTTGTGATAAATGCTCACGCTGAAAAGGTGAATTTCACACAGATCAGTAGGATGATCCAATACGAGGATAATGATATTATTCGAGAATGATTGTTATACCTATCCAGTGTTCGTGTCACTGAAATATTTTTCGTGTCCACTCACTTTACCCAAATAATTTTGATTGAATCCGTTAATATGATATTCATTCGGGTTGGATTCGATGCAACACGTGGAGAATATTTAGAATATGTGCATCCTAGAGATTTGTTCAAAAACATACTCTTTAACATGGAAGGAAGATATATCACCTACAGTAGCACTTCCCAAATATATTATAAACACGTGGCATGGATGAATGAAACGGCACGTTATATCAACGCCACCGCAAAACGTGTGAAGGCTCCATGCGATTCCACACTTGGGGCGATAACTGACTGCTACTACAATTTCTTATCAACGGGGGCTGTCATCATATCACTGGATTGCTTTACCCTATCCTCGATTTCATCCAACATGCATCGGTCGCTTTTCGAAATAATACCAGCCATGAGCGTCTTTGCCATTCCTATGCCGAGGATAATTAACGTCTTCGAGATGTTCATTTGGCCTTTCACGTTGACCGCCTGGATTGTGCTTGTTTTGATCGTCATAGTAGTTGAACTTTTCAATGTTTTCAATCCCAATCTTTTCAAGAATAATCCCACTCCTTGTCCTGTGCGGCTTCGAGAGTTACAATCTGCATCAGGCTTCTAGGAAGGAGCGAATGATTCTGTTTTCGATTGTATTTTTTCTTTCTGATGATCAATGCCTATGAAACAAGAATAATTCCTTCATGATCGTAAGCCTACGTAAAGAAAATTGAAACGATCCAGGAGCTGATTGATTCGGGTTAAAATTGGCAGCACATAAGGTGGAAAGATAGGCCTTTTCAAAGACGAGAGATTTAGCGGAATGCTAGTGGACATCGAATATCAGGGTGGTAACATGGACTTCAGAATGCATATTACGGCACATTGGACAACGGAGTATCGCACATGCCCGTGAATTATGATTTCAAAAACAACAACCTGCATACTATATTCTGGATGAAAACAATGGAATGTCCGTTTGTCTTTATTTGATGCCGTACTTGATTCTCTAATGGAGATGTTTTACTACCCAACGGGTTTTTCGGGCTGGATTTGTCAAAGTGGCATCATGAAGAGCGCAGAAAATACTCTGCGTACCAAATTGGTCTGCTGCGACGGAGGAATTCGCAGTTCGCACTGTTCGACGACAATCTGGAGTTTGGTGACATGCTGCCGGCATGGATCGCTATAGGGATAGGATTGACCTTTAGTGGTTTGGTGTTCATTGGAGAGTTGGCGATTTCCACATGGAAAAACAAATTATTGCATTCAGTTACGTCATCAATCATTATCTAATGAATCAGTTCCTATCTAGAATTTCGTTCTCAATTATCACATGTTGGAGGTAGACATCAACGAAGCTCATCAGATGATCAATTTGCATATTCGTAAAATCAGGAAACATTTAAATTTGATTGTTCTTTTTAAATAATGTTTGTCTCAATTATTGCTTATATGTGGCACATTGCATTTAAGTCTAACCCAAAGAATCGAGAAGAACTTTACTGAAGAAGATACGGTGCCGGATCGTCCGCAAAAAAAGTTATAACGCTTCGAAGTTTGATTGTTTCAACCATATGCAAAAAATAGTTTATTTTGCCAGCACTGCAGAACTACGTGGACCAATAATTTAGCTGATTGCTATACTAAAATTTATCTCATAGGGCAAGGGAGCTAATTGGAGTTATTCGGAATCAATTATCAATGTAAAAATCTGGACAAGATGGAAAAAGGGGTTTGCTTTCTGAATCAGACGTCCCGTATTTCGCTGGACGCTGCCTTTTTCAACTTTGGTTTACAAATTTATTTCAATTTATTCAGCCTTACAAATATTTTTATAATTTTTTTTGGGTCAAAATCTATGCGAAATGCATTTTTGGAGGATTTATTTTTAAGCCAATGACGTAATCCAGATAGGCATCCCGCGTTTCGCAGGACGCTTGCTGGTCACATGATCTCTGATAGTGCTGGCAGAAATATTGATTTCTAGCACACGGTTTGAACAATCCATCTTCGAAGCGTTAACATTTTTTGTAGACGTGTCAGCAACGTACCTTCTTCAGCAAAGTGCTTAGGCATCCTTCAGACTATATGCAAACATATTGAGAGTAAATTGAAGTCGATTGCAAAGCAAAAATGCAAAAAAGTACGTCTTCTTATACCAATCTCCATATAAACTTCAAATGCGACGCGACACAGTTTTTTACTCCCAGAAGCTACTGTCAGATCCCAGTCAAGTAATTTTCAATTAAAGCAAATTAATTAATTTTACTGTATATTGTATACACATTGGCACTAATCTTTTTGACCCTTCCTTCGGAAGTGTCTATAATTTCACTTTGTATGCGTTACGCAGGTGTTCATATTAATCTATCAAGAAATCTCGTGAATTATTAAATAATGTATGGTATTTGAAACAAATTCCTTTGACATTGAAAATATAATTATAATAAACGATATGATATGAATTATGCCTATTTTTCTGAATTGTTTCAGAGAAACAAATGTTTTAATTGAGGAACATAAGAAGCAAGTAAAAAAAATCTTCTCAGAAAAGCAAAAACGTAAAAATTGAAAGGAATTTAAAAAATTTCTTCAGTGGAAGCTAGATAGCAAATGTGAGCATGTTTTGAGACACTAATAGATCAATTGTATGCATGTATGTGTGCGTATGTGTGCAAATTCTGAAATTTACTACCATAAAAATCTCGCTCATTTTTAGTATTGAACAAGTTTAGTTTTACCAAATTAGGCATCCATAAGGTGAAATATATGTTATTATTGAACGCTATTGAGTTTCGCTCAGATCAATGACTGATTTTGTTAGTTTTGGATTAATTAACATCGAGGTCTCTGGAATACCCGTAATGCTGGGTAGACACCTTTACGTGGTGTGTTGCGGGGTGAGATCTACCACGGTTACATTGCCAGCTACAGGGAAATCCTGAATACCTTCCTCATTATCCAACTCCGTGGTACTTATGAGTCGCGTAAGTCGGTGGCCTCTCGTTAAGTAAGTACTACATCAACACTTCCTTCCTTTCCCTAGTTACGGTGAAGATGGGCGTGGCCAGGGTAGTAATCCTCATGCTTTTGTTTTTGTTTAAGACTGGAATCAAGGATCACTCCCTTCTTGATTTCTGATAGCATTGAATAAGGATCTCAAAAGTAAAACATGAGTTCACTAGTGTCCAATCTACGAATTACACCGTAACAATGTTAATGCTAATGCTAATAATCGAGGTCTCTGGAAATTACGAGTTGTACAATATATCGAAACCAGCGTTACTATAGTTACTAACCATGTCACAATGGTTATTAAATCACGAGCGCCTTATAGATAGGCATGAAGTACAGTACGTTATAATTCGTTGAGTTGTCATTCAACCCATGACATCCGCCTTTGAGTAGGCAATTATTTTGTCACTTTCACGGTAAATCTGTGGAAGCTGAGTAGTATTATCTCGTTTCAAATACTGGACTCTGGAAAAAAAATTCCTTATAACTAAGGAAGGGTCAAAATCTCACTGTAGGTGGATTAATCTGGGTTTTTGTAAAACGATTCCACTTTATGACACTTCAAATAAAACACTTCTTGTAATAAAAGTTGGTTTGTTCGTATTGTCTATTTGATTTGAAGGCTCCTCAAGCACTCTAACCCGAGTGATAAGTCCTACCACTGCCAGCATGTCACCAAATCCAATCCGCTCCTTACGTCAGCACTGTCTAGAGATCACCCAGGATCGTCCACCCAAAACACTCCTTCTGCAACAGTACCCTTTCTTGGATATCCATCCGACTAAAAGCCTCTCTTCCTTTCTGATTAGCACAACACAACTGAACATCATCATGGTCCTCCTACCTTGGGTACGGATATATGAAACACTTCTGCCTTTTTTCCGACCCTACGCTTCCACTGGAAACTTTGTCGGCTTTTGGAACACCCTCCCCATCCTGGAACTTTTGACAAACGATAGTTCGCCCTGGATAGCCCTCACAGGTCACCGCATCTCACCGATCCCCATGGATCGCTCCTACAAAATACAATTGGATTTGCAAGGTACAAATATCGGCACTCCGTTTGGGATTCTCCGGGAGATCTTCTTTGACGTCCTTCAGTTTCGTGAAGACCTCCCAGTCGTTGGAGTCCGTCACTGAGGTAGCATTCTTATTATACTGAATTGAGGCACTTCAGAGATACTGAGAGATACGTTCTAAGTGGTAAGTTTTCGTACCGTTTTATTATTTGTAAACAGATCTCTTTAGTCTTTTTTTGCCAAAATTTATAACTGGCGTGGTTTCAAGATATTCACCATGCAGGGAAAGAAAAAAAATATTTTGCACAGTCCGGCAAAATCAATTTGCGTCAAAAACCAGATTTAGCCCTTCATTCAGCCCCATGATGGTCCATTTACGTTTTAGCCAAATTTAGTCAGCCGCAATTATAGCAAGGAAGTGCCACAAGGTCCAGTTTATTCAAAAAGAATTAAATCCATCAAATTGTCCTCAGCAGTGTTGTAAAATGTCATTTGCATTCGTTTGTATAATTTTTCTAGAACTTTTTTCAGATGTTAGCTATTGATTATTGATTATTATTATTATTATTGATTTCATACAATAGAGTAATTTTGGGTGATTATTTACCAGAAACAGGAAATGAAGAGAGCAGTCTTCACTGACATAGGCAGAATGAAGAATTGGTGGAATCAGCCAGCCAAAATCATGACTGAAGAAGTTGTGCGCCGACTGACAAGCGGCATCAACAGGAAAATGCGAGAATTTCATCGAAATAACGATGCATGATTCGTTTTAGTTATTCATATGAAATAAAATAATATAACATTTGTTCCGTTCTTAGAAAGTTTTTCGGTCAAACAAAAAGTTTAAAAAAATACAAGCATTCGAAAGTGCCCCATTTCTAAATGATCTAGTCTTTGGCATAGTGAATGTCTACCAACGCTTCCCGCCATCAAATATAAGGTGAGTGACATCATCAGTGAAACGCCGTTTCCCTTTCTTATTTTGGGCGATATGAACGCCCACCACCCGACCTGGGGAGGTACAAGGTCGTACACCCGTGGTGTTACCCTACTCGAAGCTTTCGAGGAGGCAGATCTAATTCTTTTAAGCGATGGTTCAGCCACCTTTTAATGGCCTTTGCCACCTATCGATGTGACCCCATCAGCCATCCCTCTTTTCCATATAAATTGGAGGTTGCCTCCGACCTCTATAGACAACCATTTTCCAATTCAGGTAACTGCCGAAGCCTCTCCTCTTACCACTACTAAGAGGCCGCGAGGGCGTTACGATGCCGCCGCTGAGTCCTGATAGCAGCATTCGACACGCATTGGAGCACACTATCCGCTTACGCTTCCCGACTTCTCCAAGATCGTTCTCAACGCCGCTGCTCTATCCATACTTCACCAGTTGTCGGCCAGAACGCAGAAGCCCTTCGTTGGAGGTCGTAAAAACGCGTTGAGCTGTTAAAGCCAGAAGGAAAGCCTAGGCGTTCCGGAGGCTTCCTCTGGCACCAGAGAAGTAAGTGCTTTGGAAAACTAATACAAAAACACTATGAGTGCCGAATGGTCATCCAAGACGTTAAAAAAGTGTGGGAAGACTTCCTGACTCCATCAATTCGGCCCAATCCACCCCGAATTGTGGGGAAATGTCAATGCGCTTAGTGGCAAGCGTAGATCTTCCCCATCCATCAACTCGCAAGACCGTAATATTTCCGATCCGCCGGATGATGTGGCCAATGCACTCGGAAGTACTTTGCATCCGCTATGGCGGCTACTCTGCCGATTTTCAAAGGCTCATAGCCACCAGGTCCCTGACGCTGCAGAACTTTCTAGTCCCGTCGGACTGGCTAAGTTCCCCAATAAACCACCTTCTGTTCGCCGAGCTTTCCTTCGCTTTTCCTTCGTATCTTCCTTCGATCCCTACCATTAAAATAGTATTCCTCGACCTGGTAAATCAAGCCTGGACCAATCAAACTTTTCCCGATGAGCGGGCATCAGCCACTCTTTCCGATACCTAAAACAGTATCTCCTCCCGGGACGCCGCTGGTTTCCGGCCTATCTCGTTGACCTCCTGTGTATCAAAGATCGTCGAGAGGTTGGCTAACCGTAGGCTGCGTGGAAAGCTGACAAACGACTTGGTTTACGCCAACACGCCTTTCGCCCGGGGTAAGGGGCAAGTTCGTCCTTGCCGGATTAGGAGATTAAGGGAAACACGTCGATCTAGTTTCCCTGGATATTTCGAAGGCGTTTAACCGCACTTGGACCCCACTAGTGCTCAAGCAGGTGGCGGACTAGGGGTACACTGGTAACATCCTAGCTTTTGTGCAGAACTTCCTTACCGGCCGGTCCTTCCGGGTCATTATCGTCAATTCCGCCTCTAGAACCTTGCCAGAGGATACTGGGGTCCCGCAGATCTGTTCTGGCAGTTGTCCTGTTTCTGGTTGATATGAATGGGGTCTTCAATGGTTTCCCCAACAATATCTACATCTCGTCTGCGGACGACATCTTGACTTGTATACCACGTTGTGAGCTTGTCAACATAAGCCGCATACGCTTCCGTTTGTAGGACAAAGGTCGAAGGTCAAAAAGTTGAAGGTCAAAAGGTCGAAGGACAAAAGGACGAAGGTCAAATGGTCGAAAGGACAAAATGTCGAAGGGTCAAAAAATCGAAGGGACAAAATGTCGAAACAAAAAAACTGCGTTAAAAGGTCAAAAGACAAAAGGTTGAAAGGACGAAAGATCGTTCTTTTTATTCCTTCTATTCTATTCTTCCTTTTTCCTTCTTACTTCATATCTTTCCTTCTTTCTTCCTTCTTCCTTCCATATTCCATCTTCTTTATTTCTAACTTCTTTCTTTTTCCTTTTCTTCCTTCTTTCATCTTTCTTCCTTCTCTCTACCTTTTTTCTTCTATATCTTCCTTCTTTTCCTTTCTTTTCTTCCTAATGGCTTTCTTCTTTCTTTCTTCATTTTTCCTCATTTCTTCTTTCTTTCTTCCTTATTTCTTATCTCTTTCTTTTCTCTCCCCCTTTTTCTTTTTCCTTCTTTCTCTTTCTTTCTTCCTTTTTTCCTTTCTTCCTCTTTCTTTTTGCTTCTCTCTTCCTTTTTTCTTTTTCTTCCTTCTTTCATCTTCTTCCTTTCTTCTTTCGTTTTTCCTACTTTTTTTCATTCTTTCTTTTCTCTTCCTTCCTTCCTTCTTTTTTTCTTCTTTCTTTCTGATTTCTTTCATCGTTCTTCCTTCTTCCTCTCTTCATTTTTTCTTCTTTCTTTCTTCCGTCTTTCTTCCTTCTTTCCACCTTCTTTCTTCCTCCTTTTTTCTTTCTTTTTTCTTCCAACTTTCTTTCTTTTTTTTCTCCTTCTTCCTCTCTTCCTTCTTTCTTCTCTAATTCTTCTCTTTTTCTTTCCTCTTTCTCTCCTATTTCTTTCGTCTTCCTTCTTGTTTCCTGTTTTTCTTCCTTCTTTCATCCTTCTTTCTTCCTTATTTTCTTCTTTCTACCTTCTTTCTTCCTTCTTTCTTCCTTATTTCTTACTTCTTTCTTCCTTCTTCCTTCCAGCCTTCTTCCTTCCAGCCTTCTTTCTTACTTCATTCTTTCTCCTTTCTTACTTATTTATCTCTTTCTATTCCTTATTTCTTCTTTATTTCTTCTTTCTTCCTTCTTTCTTCCTTATTTCTCTCTTCTTTCTTCCTCATTTCTTCCATCTTTCTTCTGTTTTCCTTTTACTTATTCCACCTTCTTTCTTTTGTTTTGCTTCATTGTGTCCTCTCTCCGTCTTCCTTCATTCTTTCTTCTTTCTTCCTTCTTCTATTTTCCTTTTTCTTTCTTCTTTCTTTCTTCCTTCTTCTTTCTTTTTCATTCTTTCATCTTCCTTCTTCTTTCTTTCTTTGTTCTTTTCCTCTTCTGTTCTTTTCTTTCTTCCTTTCTCTTCCTACTATATATGTTTCCTTCTTTCTTTTTCCTTTTCACTTCGTATTTACCTCTCACTTCTTCTTCTCGTTCCTCACTTCTCCATCACATTTCACTTGCCACTTTGTACTTCTTATTTCTTCCTTTCCACTTCTCACTTTTCACTTCTCAGTTATCTGCTACCACTACCTCCATCTTGCATCTCACTCAACTCCCATCTCATTTCTTGTCTTTTGTCCTTCGACCTTTTGACCTTCGACGTTATGACACATATTCGACCTGTTACCCTTCTCGAGTAGCACAGTTTCTGTAACTAGTATGCGACTAAATCGATTCACTTGGAGTTGCTGCAACCAAATCAACCAGAATGGTGCTACTAGGGTTCAACTTTTGTCCATTCGACCTTTTGTCCTATCCAGGGCTGACAATCGTCATCGTCATAGCACGAAATGCCACAGTAGCGACGAGTTGCATTGTCTTCATTGCTACTCTACACATCGTCAATGACGCACGACGTTAGCTTTCGTCGTATAACCAAATCATCATGACGAATCGAAGAGAAAGACTTCATACCGTTATTCTTCAAGCGGTAGCTGCCATGCGAAGATTTTATTAATTCTTTGTAATAATGAATTTGAAGCAACGTATGAAAGCGTTATGAATGTTATCGATACATTTGTTTATTTGAGACGCTATTATGTTTTTAACCAGTCCGTCTATAATGACGTGCAATCAATTGTGTGAAGAAGTGACGACGAAAATCGTCATAACTTTTGGCTGCGCGACTATCGTCGTGGTACGCATGCGCGCGAAGAAAACGAATAGGTGTTCGTCGTGCAATGTTATGACGAAGACTAATTTTTCGCTTTCTTCATACGACGGGAATGAATTGTCAGCCCTGGTCCTATCGACCTTTTAACCCTTCGACCTTTTGTCCTTCGACCTTTTGACCTTCGACCTTTGAAAACGATTCGCTTCCGCCATCGGAAACCATAGGAACCCTCTTCTTTTCAAGAAATCGGATCATCGCATGATGGCCGCTCGATCTCCCCGGAGGCTAGGGTCCACTGGCATGGAGCGACGAGCTGGCACTCCTTCACAGCCATAAACAAAGTAAGGCGCTTTGAAGGGGACTACAGGGAAGCTCTTCGAAGATCGGTCGCCGAGTTGCTCAATACTGAGTTTAGGGACCATGAGCATCAATACGGCTTAGGCTTACTGGGAGCAACCTAACGGTCTCGACGACCGTCCTGCACAATGTAGCGTCTTTCGGCGGAAACCGCAGCTCTGTTGATTGCTGCCACTACTCCTTCAATAAATCAGTCCTAATTCGCTGACGTTCCGTAGTGCCATCGCTGCGCTACAAAGTGACCATCCGAAACACCCATGGATCCAAGCCATCCTTGCTGGTGAACAACAATCGACAACCTTCACCTGGTTTGGGCATGTGGGGTGCGGCAACGTTCTGGGCATTCTGGCTGGAGTCGGCCACCGATCAACGTTTCACAACATTGGTTCGCTCGGCTGACGTTAATGCCCGGATCAAAAGATTTCAGGCAGGATTGGGAAAACCAATGGACTGCTCCCAGAACCACGCAATTTTGCAAGGATCCACGGCACTCGAAGACGACTGAAAATCTCAATGACCAGCCAGTAATCTCCCGCCTCGCACCGCCACACCGATTCTCACATAATTTCGGAGAGGGCCCTTTCGTACCGTTTTTTGACATCTGCGAGTACAAACTCAGTGGAATATGTGTTCTGCCGATGTCCAAAGTTTGACATTCTAGCTCCAGCTACAGAATACCGACAAACATACGAGAGCCCTAGCTGCCCGAGCAGCACAAGTCAGTCAATATGTTTGCAGCAACAGTTGTGACCAAATCTGGTCACATATGAGTTCGTCATCCCATGGAAATTTGTGCAGCTAGGTAACGATACCGCTAGTCTGTCCTCATCTGCTTCCTCAAAGATGGAGGACTGTACTGCCAGATCTAGATCCAGCTGGACTTTCCGGGCATCCCATCCCGAAAAAGTCCCACCCACCACGGAGGTGTGCGAGCCTCCATGGACATCCCAGGGCTGTAAGTCTCCACGCTCCCCACAGTTCCCATGAATGCGTTTCCTCCCCAACTTCGCTAACGTCGTATCCTCATCTTGATACCAACGGACCAAGTCCTGTGTAGCAGAAATATGAAAGCTGTCTATTATATTATATCTATAAATATTTCGCCACTCGTATACTAAATCACCTAGATTGATTCCTGCGCTTCACCTCCCTTTCTGAGCCCATCTGAATTGAATGCTTGCTCTGTTTCTACTTGCCCAGCGTCAAACATTCCCGATGGAGCTGAAAGCTCTTGAAAGTGACCAAGGCCAAGGAAGGCCTCATACGAGTCGGTGACAAAAATAAAACAATTCGAGGCCCCTGAAACTATAAAGCACCCCATAGGTATCATCAAGCAGCATTGTTTGGCTCGTCTACTGACTGAGCACTATCATCGAGCTCTTGCGGGGCCTCAGTTAACAGTGAGCACTGTCAAGCAAAAAAAATATAGCTTCTCAGTGTTAGAGACCTGCTTCGACAAATTTACTACCAGTGTTATACATGCTTTCGGTGAAGACTAACCTTAATCTAGAAATCAACAGCGAGCTACCAAGTTCTCGAGTAACTCCATTACAACCATTGCAATTCCTGGGTCGATTACTGTGGCTCTGTGTATATGCGTTCATTAAACCGAAAAGCAAGCCCCTCAGTGCATATTTGCTGTTTTGTGTGCTTTTTCTGCAGGCATTATTCAGAAATTTATTGTTGCCATTTTAACGAAGCTCCTGTATTGTGTCGATCTGTGGTATTCTACGATTTAATTTTCATGCATTTCACATAGATGCATCCATCGTAAATCTGAAATGTCGTCGTGCATCTTATCAGTTTAAAAAGTCCATTAGTGGTGAGAGTCATAAAGGTCTACACTGTTTACGTCCTACAATGCCGCCAATCATGGTGCCATCCGGACCAGTGTTCTTCATTCTCCTGCTTCTGTGGACGGCCGTGCTGTCATATATCCCCCAAAGTGCAAAACTACACGCCGCTATCGAGTACCTGCTTGCACACCAGATAGGACAATTTGCGTGCATCTTTCTTGACGTCAGCGGTGGAGCTCCCTTCGATCAAGATTTCGAAGACCTAATCAAGTCACCACGGCTGGATTACATCGCCAAATACGTGATCAACGATTCGCCCTATTGAGCCATAGACGGATTCCCGTGGTTTCCGTCTCTGGTGGTGATAAATGCTGACGCTAAAAGGGTTGATTTCACACAGATCGTTTCAGACCAATCCCAACACGGATTTATTCGAGATTGATTGTTGTGCCCATTCAGTGTTCATGTCGTTGGAGTATTTCTTCTTGTCCACCCAATTTACTCAAATCATTTTGATTGAATCCTTCATATGATTTTCATACGAATGGACTCAATGCAACACGAGAATTTTTAAGCTACGTGGAGCCAAGATTTGTTCCATACTGTTGGATATGGAAGGAAGATTTGTACCAGTAGCAGTTTCCAAATACAGAAGAAACAAACAAACTGGATGGATAAACAGCTCGTTACATCCGCTACCGCAAAATATGTTCAGCCCCATGTGATACCACACTTGGGCCGTTGCTGCTACTACAAATTCTGCTCAACGGGGACTATCATCATATCGATGAACCTTTCCATATCTTCGATCTCGTCAACATGCATCGGTCACTTTTGAAGTAATTCCAGTAACTAGTGTCTTCGCTATTCCTATGCCGAGGATGATTAACGTCTTCGAGATGTTCATTTGGCCTTTTCACGTTGACCGCCTGGATCGTGCTAGCTTTGACCGTCATAGTTGTTGAGCTTGTTAACGCCAGTCCCAATCTATTCAAGAATGATCCCACACTCCTCGTCCTGTGCGGTTTCGAGCGTTATAATTTGCATCGGCGCTGCCACGAAGGGCGAATAATCCTGTTTTCGATGATCGTATTTTTCTTTCTGATGATAAACGCATGAAACGAGAATTTCCTTCATGATCGATAAGCCTTCGGTGAAGAAATTAAAACGATCCAGGAGCTGACTGATTCGGGGTTGAAAGTTGCCGCAGAAAAGTGGAAAAGGTTGGTCTTTTTGAAGACGAAGATTCAGGTATTGGTGGACACATCGAACATTCAGGTAGATAACATGACTTTGCATACAGCGGCTCATTCGACTACATGGAATACCGCATAGATGCCTGTGAATTACGACTTCAAAAAACAACAACCTGCTTACTACATTTTGGATGAAAACAATGGAATGGCCGTTTGTGGTTACGTTTTCGATTCGCTAATGGAGATGTTTTACTACCAACGGATCTTTTCGAAGCTGGACTGCTGACAAAGTGGCATCGTGATGAGCAGAAATACTCCGTATCTGGTCTGCTTCGAAGGAGGAATTGCAGTTCGCACTGTTCGACGACAGGCTGCAGTTTGATGACATGCTGCCGGCATGGATTGCTATCGGAATAGAGTTGATTTGTAGTGCTGGTATTCATTGGAGAGTTGCGTATTCAAGTGTAAAACAGGTTGCTCCTCTAATTTGTTTGTGTGTTTCGTTCTGCATTGAATCAATAAATTAGTTCCAATTTGGAATTTATTTCATGAGTTCTTTTGCAGCTGATATTCTTAGAGCTAGATAGCATTGAAACTTATCAAATAATCAATTCAATTTGCATATTTGCAATCTTATAAAACACGAACTTTATTTTCCTAAATGAATGATGTATCTTTCTATCATTGCTTATATATACTGCCGCTAACTCGCAAGTCGAGTACATCTGTATACGGGCTCCAATATGGCGACGACCCGGAGAACCAATCAAGCTGAAGTTGAATCCAGAATTATCAAAGATTTTCAAACGAACTCGGAGAAATAATCCAAGTTAAAGCTGAATCCTAATCGGAGCTTTGGTGAAGAACTGGAAACATGGCTACGGTAATTGATTATCTTTTGAAATTTTGTGTTCATTGAGATGAAAAAGAAAAACGTTAGAAGAAAATCAAATTTCTGGTCAAATATTAAACAGAGTAAAAGAAATGCCAGTGCGTGACTTCGGTTAACTCTAGATTCAAACGAAGGAATTTCCGGTCCGTTTCGGAAAGCAAACGAAGGATTCATGAAATTTGTCCTTTCCTTACAAGGAATGAACGGAATTTCATGTACATCAATCCGTGAACAAAAGAAGGAAGGGATCGAAGAATTTCGGTCCTTTGGAAAAGTAGGAAATTTCATATTCAGTAATCCGGTCCGCGTTGTCAAAAAAAAACAGGCGAAGGAAAGTAAAACTTCCGGTCCGTTCAACTAAACGAAAACATCAGGCGTTGCTAAGGCAACCTGAAATAAATGAAGGGAAACTTTAACTAAAATAAGTGCGATTAATAGAATATTAATATCATTTGAACCAATGAAAACTATAAATATGCAAAATTGATTACAGCTAAATTTCAACATAGCAATACGTATGCTTGCTTC